>NC_051180.1:6312672-6512671 GCF_013339695.2 Rhipicephalus sanguineus
GCGCCTGTCCTGTGCCTTCTTTTACTTCGTCGTCGTCTAGTGAGCGCTGTTTCAACAAAGATGAACGCATACCAACTCGCTCAAGCTTCCATTCTTATGCATTTTCAGCGCAGCTTAAGAAACTAGGGTCCTTAAAATTACGTTTGTATGCATTTTCTATTAAAGGAACACGCCACCTAATACTTACCTAGTGATGTTGCACCTCAGATATGCATGATATTTACTTTTTGATCGACAACGTTCACAAGTATGAACAGCCATACCAGTTCAAGACGGCTGGCCCTTGGGCAAGTGGTTCAACTTTGGCCGAGTGGCTGAATCGAGGGACGTGCCGACAAACAGAAAGACAGACGTTTAAGTTCCCCAAGAAAGACTATCGTCTTTATCGCAACGTCGAAGTTCGCCGAGAGGCGTGGATTGTGGCCGTGACTGCACGTTCCATCGCTCTATTTCGCTTCGTTGGTCGAGCTCGAGCGTGTTGGCGGCATGCGGCGCTCCATAATATAATATCCACAATAATTGTGATACATGCAATGCACAAGAGGAACTATGATTTATTTTGATCTCGCTCAAGGATATTATACATTAAATACAATCAAAGTGACTTACGAGCGTGAAAGAACATTAACGCACGAGGGGACGTGAAGTGCAACTCGATCGCTCCACATGAGTTAGCAGCTGGTGGTTCATCGTCGCTGTCACTCTCGGTGCTTTCACAGTCTTCTACTTCCAGTGAAAAATCCTCGTCGTCAAGATAGATTCTTTCTACATCACTGCTGAAAGCAATCTGAAGAATTTCCTCCGCCGAACGACTTTGACCACTCCGCGTCACCACGTTTACAATTAGAGAGGCGTCTGGGCGGTCTGGGTGGTCCTCTGGGCGCAGAGAACGTTTCGCTCTCAGACCGGTCAACGAGCAAATCGCTTGCAGTGTGCTGCCACCTATCAACAAACG
Organism: Rhipicephalus sanguineus; assembly: GCF_013339695.2. Taxonomy (NCBI): domain Eukaryota; kingdom Metazoa; phylum Arthropoda; class Arachnida; order Ixodida; family Ixodidae; genus Rhipicephalus; species Rhipicephalus sanguineus. The sequence goes on from NC_051180.1 coordinate 6,313,628, forward strand.
TACAAAAACAAGCGGCGCAGCGGTGGCTTGGAAACCCAACACGCTGGCGAAGGACGGCGTGGATGGAAAGCGTTCGCTCCACAAAAGGCGTCGAGCAGACGCGTCCTCGAATGATTGAAACGTCGCTCGCACGATTCGTAACAGCGGTTTACTGACAAACGATAGATGCTCTATTTTAATGTATCGCCAACTTGAGATCGCTCGCGAGCCCGCGCGACCTCCCTCCCGCGTACAGTGTTATGGGACTCATGCACTACAAGAAACACTGACCAATTATATATGCAAGTAAAACAGGGTGAGCTTCAACTGAATATGTCAGACGATAACATTTAACTTACCTACGTGGCTACAGAAAGCCTCGCGAAGCTGATAGTATGTGTACACTGTGGGCTAGCATTGAAAGCGCGAGTTGCCACGTATTTTCACGAAAACTTCGCGTCTCGCAAGAACGAATCAGATTTCTCGTGTCACGGAGGGCCCGGTTTGTTCACTGATGAAGGGAACATGCAAAGTCGTAGTGTTCCTTTCTTGCCAACGCGTTAACACTGAGGCTAGCACAGCCGAACAAGGGAGCGACTGCATAGTGCCGCCATTTTGTCATCTACTAACCCTCCTCGAGAGGACGCTCCTGAATTCCGCTCGGTGGCGCGACAGTCTATGGGCATTGCGAATAGCGCCCACTCTCATCCACATGTACTCTTGTCAGGTGTGCCGCTAGATTAGGCGATGTGAGGATATAGTTGATACAAGACCGACTGTTTCTGGCGCTCCATGTATAGTTTCGCCTATGCAGTCAGGGCGAAGGTTGGCGATTTCAAGGGAGAACGTTTCTGCTAGCTGTAACATAAGTGCACCTTTATGATCCTGGAAGCCATCGATGCTTTGGACATGTCCGTTGAAGTCTCCCATAATTAGGACCTCTCTGTTGGAACCCCAGCGCTGAATGTCTTCCGTGATACATTGGGCGATGCATCTGTTTTCAGCATTTTGTCCTGGGTCAACACTGAAGAATAGGACTGCAACAAGCACTGGCATGCCCAAGATAGCACCCGTCATCCACATGTTCCTTGCAGGATGCCTCCAGTTTCTTCCAGTTGCTGTTTATGCCATTGCGCCACAAGACACCTATTCCGCCTCCTTTGCGGGAGCCGGGTTCCCTATTGCTTCCCGCCCATTGCCAATTTGGGTGTACCGGTGGCTCCTCTAGTCCGAGGAGGTGAGTCTCCGCGACTGCGTATAGTGACATCTCGGTTTCGAGCATCTGGTACAGCTCCTCCCATTTGTTACGTTTCCGCCCTCCATGCATATTGATAAAGCCGACATTCGCATGGGCCTCTTTTTTTTCCGGCGGCGGCGGCAACGTCTCTTCATTATGGTAGGTTTGGGAGCATAGCGTCCACCATCTGCGGCCACTGTAGAGCTACCTGTTGGCGGACAATGTCCCCCACCATGTGGAAGAGGTCGGGGTGTGCACCGGGGTTGGGTGGTCGCCATGGGACCATTGCAGGGTGGGTGGTGCCTTCGTGTGGTATCCATGTCTGCCGAGTTGGGCTCGCCCTCGGTGGGCATGGCTGTGTGCTTTGGGTCGGTAGATGTGCCGTGTTCATCAAGTACATCGGGTGGGGGAAGTCCTGGATGTTGCCTCTGAACTCCCTTTGCGGCGTGTTCTGAGTCACGGCTGCCATCCCAGGAGGTTGCGGGGGCGGGGGCGCGGCTGGCGTCTCCGGGGCAGACGAGGAGACATCTGGGTCTGACTTCCGCCGAGGTGTGCGGTTGGGGTTGTCTCTGCTCCTTCAAGGCCTCTGTAGTCCTAAAAAAGGGGATATCACTTGGGCCAGCTGCGTCGCAACTTGGCGCGTTGTAGCTGACAGGTAGTGAATACCGTCCTGAGCTAGTCGCTTTTCTCCTGCCAGTGTATCGGATAGGTCAACAAACGTCGCCTTTAGAGCTCCACATAGCTTCCTAAGTTCAGTGTTAAGGAGCATTGCTTTTGCCCGCATTGCTTTGCCTAGTTGCAACTTCGGGTGCGGAGCATATCACCAGCCCCTGCGTAAATGGGGCCACAGTCTCCCGTATGGCCTGGACGATATCTCCAGGCTGTGAACCCTTAAGGACATCCTGTCGTGTATGACCACCAGCCCTGCACCGTGGCTTTCGTCTTCACTGTGCCGTCGGAGAAGATGCTGTAGCCTGGCGGCATGCAGTCGCCTTGCGTTCGGACCTTTGCTTCACGAGTACAGTACTGTCCCATATTCGCGGGAGAGCGCCCGCGATTCGTGGTGCATTGTTATCACCGATAATTAGAACCTCGGGTGCAGAGCCTGGCGCAGCCTTCTTCCTCTCCTGTCGTTTTGTTTTCTGGGTGTTGGTATGAGGCCGGCCATTGGCTTCAGCCCCATTTTTGCTTTCAGCTTCTGTCTTGTGCCCTTTTTTCCCAGTCTTTTCAGGATTGCATGCTTCGCTGGCTTGTTCCTTGCCTCCATTCGCAGCATCGAGAGCGCGGTCGGTGATGCATTCGCCCAGCCGAGCATTCTCGCTACTGTGCATGGTTGTTTTCGGAGCGCTACTCCGCTCTTGTGGCTTCTGTGGTGATTGGCCGTTTCCCTCCTCTGCTTCCGGCTGTCTCACTTCTCGAGTGGTTTCTTCCGCAGCCTGGGAAGCATAGCATCTTGGTGTTCTTGAAGGGTCGGCTTCGCTATGGGGTTACCGCTGGGATCAGGTTTGGCATGGTATGCCTCTAGTTGATCCTTCATTGCTCGTACAGCCCTTCCGAGTGTCTCCACTTCCTGCTCTGAGGCTCGAAGCCTTGTTTCGAGTGACCCCACTACGTTGCAGAGGTTGCATGTGAAGGGCGACATCTGCGGCATCTGTGCATGCGAAGTCCGTTTCATCTAGGTACACCCACCTCCGGCATCTGTCACATTGCACCATCGGCTACCTCGCGTTCCTTTCTCTTCGATCGCTTTGCCATTGTCTTGCAGGTAAGCGGGAAGAACGGGCGGGCGGTCAGACGGAGTGTCGCAGAGGCTGCGGAGAGACGGAAGCTGGCGCCACTTCTCGTCCGTATGTGGCGATGGTCGTGCTGTCTCGGAGGCCTCTCAGACGAGGCCGGCATGGCCGGCACGCTAGGCCTTGTCCCTTCGGAGGAGGTTAATTCGTACGGCTCGACGATACACTGTCACCGCACATAGATGGTATCCGGATGATTCCTGTGATCTTATGACACATTTACCCGCACGCGGAGCGCAGGGTATGCTTGTATACGCCTTTACGGCTCATTATATCGCACACATCACTCGCACATGGCACACACCAGCCTTCGGTCAAAATTTTGCCAACAAATGACAGATGACGCTTTCGATGATGATGATGATGATGATGATGATGATTTGTGGCTTTGCCCTTTGTAGCGGGTGGACACATATGGTGTGTTCTAGCCTGGGTATTGTGGGGGTGCTATCAGCCACTGTAAAGTTGTCTGCGCCTAATGGCGCACGCGCGCCTCGCGGATAGGCCGTCGGCGGCAGTGGCGCTGGGCTAGCGAGCGTTGGGGTTTGCGCGTGAGCGACGGCCACGCCACCGGAGAGAAGCGGGCGAGGCCGCCGCGGCCGCCGCGGCCGCCGGGCCCATTCTCTGGCCGGGCGGGAAAAAGGAAGGCTCTTGGGATTTGGCGGCTGGCGTGGACGGGCGGCTTCCCGCGGTGGGTCCCGCTGGGGGACGATACCGCGGCTCGTTTCCCTCGGGGCCCCTCGTAGTGGTGAGTCGTGCGTCCTCGCGACGCCGCATTCGCGGTTATTGCTTGTCGTATGTTATGGTGAATTTCATGTGTTACGTTGTTGAGTGTGTGTTATGTTATCCAAGTATTCATTGTCCGCGTGTAATTGTTTTAGCGAGTGACTAGATTGTAATAAGATTCGGCCGGCGAGCTCGCCGAATGTAAAAGCAGTGTGTAATAAACTTGAATGTGTTCGTTGAACCGACCGCGTCTGCTGTCTTCCGTGTGCTCTGAGAGCCGGCGACATGGGCGTCCGGAGGGGGGTGCAAGGGGGGGCAGCTGCCCCCCCTTGGAATTTTGGATAATAACTTTCTATGCAGTAGCAGTAATTTACACAGCTTGATTAGCACACTCCAGTCCTGCATATCCGCGTGAAACATCATTCAGGATTACCAGCCAACTTTGCACGTTACATACTGCTATGGACGAATATTGCCGGTCATGTTACGGCAATGAAACGAAAGCTACCTATGCTGTATGCCCCCCTCCCCCTCCCCTACTCTCTGCTCTGCACCCCCCTGGAAAAAGTTCTGCGGACGCCCTGGCCGGCGATAATAAGAACACGCGATCACAGATCCCACAGGTATGAAGAAAAAAAAGGAAAGAGAAAGAACGACAAAAAGAAAGAAAAAAAAAGAACGAAGGCACGAAAGAGTTCACTTCTGGCACCACTTCCACCACTGTTGGAGCCTTGTCTTTGTGGTGGCAACGGCTTTTGCATTCCTGTCCGTCAGGGCCAGTGCCTGAGGGAGAGTAGTGGCCTCCGGCGGGCGGGGTGAGAGTTTTTGGCATTGCAGTACCAAGTGCTCCACTGTCTCTTGTTCTGCTCCACACGCTCTACATAAAGTTGAATCGATGTTCGGGTCAAAGCGGCTGCGATATGCCAGCGTGCGAAGCGCTCCCGCGCGCGCCTCGAACAGTAGCCCACTTCCACCACTGTTATCGTACAAAGATTCCGGGGCAATGGCCTCTTTGTATGTTCGGTACAGCTGGAGTGTACTCTTGCTGCAGCGACATTTGCCATTGTGCGCTCTCCTCTTCGCGTATCCGTTTCCGAACTGCCGCGGTAAACTTGCGCTCCGTGTTCTCGAGTGTTGAGCATTCCAACATTCCGTACTTGCGTCGGAGAAAGTAGACTCTATTTAACCACTGCGTTCTGAGCCCCACGAAGTGCAGGTAGCGGAACATGCGACGGGCCGACCGGTGATCATTCATGAAGCGTAGGCGTCCTTCATAAGCTATCTTGCTTGTGGCTTCCCTTGCCTCGAACGTTGACCAACCTACGTCCCCCTGAATGGCCTCCACTGCGACCCTTCCATGGCAGCCTAGTGCCAAACGGCCCACCTCCCTTTGGCCTCGCTCCAGCCACTCGCGGGTCCTGCTTGACAGGCATATAATGGCATTCGCCTAAGCCTGCCAAATGGTGAGCTGATATTGTCACCAACTGCTGGAGCTGATGTCGGTCTTCCGCAAGGAGAACAATATCATCTGCAAACACCAGCCCCGGTAGTGTCCATACTTCGGGCTGTCCTTCTGACAGGAATTTCATCTTGAACCCAATGTTTGATTGGATGAGGGCACTTTCTAAGCCTGATGCATACAGCACGTATAGCAGGGGCGAGAGTGGGCACCCCTGCCTGAGTCCTCTGCTGACCTTTACTGGCTCAGAGGACGTATCTGCCAAGCGTGCTACCACCGAGCTATCGGCATAGAGGCGACGTAGGAGGTCTGTCCATTCTTGTGGCATGCCCAGCTCGGTCATGCTCCGCAGCATTAGGTCATGTGGAACGCTGTCGTATGCCTTCGCAACATCTAGGAAGCATGTGAGCAGACCGCGGGATTGTTTACGTGCCACCTCAATGCATTGGGTAACCACGAAAAGATTGTCCTCCAGGCGTCGGTTTGGGCGGAAGCCATTTTGGAGTTCCGTGATGTGCCCGCTGCTTTCGGCCCAGCCACTCATCCACGTTTTAACCACTTGTGCAAATAACCTGTATAGCACACTGGTCACAGTTACGGGCCTGTAGCTGCTGAGGTAACCGCTGTCAGCGCCTTTCTTGGGAACTAGGCATATGCGGCTTCGTAGCCAGTCTGCGGGGATGGGGTTTCTCTCTATAATACCCGTGAAGATAACAGCGAGATATTCTCTCGCTATCTTTCCCAGGCGCTTCACCAGACCCGCGGGTATACCATCCAGTCCCTGTGCTGTCTGTGATGCTATTCGCGCTAGGGCACGTTCTAGCGCTACTCGTGAGACCTTCCATTCACAGTCCTTCGCTTGTGAATGTCCTGGGGCTGGTGTTATATGTGTCACGTTCTCCGCGGCTGCTACAGGAGCCGGGGTCCCAAAAACGTTTTGGATGTAATCGGTTATCTGCTTTTTGACATCGGAGACCGGTTCTCCTGTCGCCTCTTCTCGGAGGGTTGGTCGTGACGGGCTCTTTCTGTCTAATGCCGATATATACCTCCAAAAGTTCTGGATTCCACTGCGACCTGGCATTGTGAGCTCCTTGAGTTTCTTGTGGTCACTTTCCGCAATCTTGCGTTGCACTACACTGTAAACGAAAATTAGCCGAGATGGGAGCTTTTCGAGCATATGAGCCCCTAAAACCTCCATGCCCCAATCATTTACTCCGTGGTAGCGGGGTGAAGTCGGCACATGTCGTCGTAAAACGCCCCTTGCTTAATGAGGGAGTTTATGAACGACATGACCTTGTTAAACTCCCCACGGAGTTTTAGATCACGTGGTTAGAAACTCCCTACGGGAGGTTTAAAAAGTATTTTTGGTCGTGACGTGCGTGTCACGTGGTTAGAAACTCCCTATGGGAGTTTTAGAAACCATTTCTGGTCGTGATGTGTGTGCCTGTGTGAATGTGCGTGTGTGTACGGGCATCTGTTTGCAGCGATGATTTGCAGCGAGGAATTGCAACGGCTGGTTGGTTTGTGTAGACGTGTAGGACTATTTTCTCCACTGAACCGTTCTGGTCAGAGACAACTTCAACTCGCGCCAGCGTCCGACCGCGAACACATCGAGCTGGCTGTCCCGTGTTTATTCTCCCGTCAAGCGGCAGTGCCCATGCACACGAGTGCAAGCCTCCGACACGCCACGGATACCTCGCTTCAACGTGCCAAGTTACGAAGAACTGCGAAGAATAATTTCATCGGTAACAAAAGTAAGCTGTTGCGATCGTCAGCGGGTTGTTTCTGGAGTTTCACCGGTTAAAACTTCGAAGCAGTAAGAAGTAGGCTTCGCTGCGCCGTCGGCATCAAGCCGGCCGGCGGCCGGTGTGAGAGCTGCGCCGGCGACGCGCTCGCCCCGACCACCGGCAACGCTTGCTTCTGGGAGTGTCACCGAACCGATGTTTCACCGGCTGCAACTTCTAAGCGGTAAGAAGGCTTCGCTACGTCGTCGGTACCAAGCCGGCGGCGCGTAGCGAACTCGCACAGCCACACCGGTCGAAAGAATATGCTTCACAGAAAATAAAAGCTGCTGGAATGAGTAAGTTTAAATTGTCTCTTTGTGCCATGCAACCACTGTTGTCAAACGTATAGCGAGAAGGCGAGCGCCGATACGAGATAGATTGAACCAACATGCGGCCGCCGCTGCACTGCGAGCAACAGGAACCGCGACTACGAGCCGTCTCGTTCGTTGTAAGTGCATCGCTCCGTAGCTTAACGCGGATAGCGGACACCTGTTTTTTTATTGTGTGTGTAAAATAACGGCGACGAAAACTGCACAGCAGCAAGCATTTTGTGATCGCGAGCTGCCGTTCGTCGTATAGCCGTGCCGTACTCCTGCGAGAGGCCTAGCGACGCCGTCGGCAACAACGCGGTATACCGGCGGGGCGGCGCGGTTCTTCGTCGGTGTTGCTGACTGTGTGCTGCTGAAGCGTTCGTGCACGGCCGCTCGTGGTTCGTGTACGATTTACAGACTCACGCACGGTACTGCTAAGGCGGATACATCCCATGCGACAGAGTGCCAGCTGATAATCAAAATTCGCTAATTAAAAAGGCGTTGAATGTTAGGCGGGTTTATAGTAAAAGACGGGTGTACCTCAGTAGTATCTATAAGCCCACCGCAAATATACACGTACGCTATGAATGTTTGGTGCATAATTACGCGGAAAAGGAGTGTCCCATCCGAGCTACATTGGAGGTCAAGATGTGGTGCCTATATATACTCGGTGACCAAAGTTTGGTTGTGAAGCGCGGGTGGCGAGCGGTTGTCAGTGTGAGTGTTGTATTACTTTGCGAATGTTGTGTGCATGTTTGTGTACGTGTGAACGAGTTTGCGTGTTTCGATGCTAATTTAATTAAAGATTCTGTGGTGCATGGTGCGACAGCGAAAAGTATTTTTTTTTTCGATGGTTATAAAAATTTACTCCCATACTTACCTGGAAAAGCTCCCCTATGGATGTAAACAAATACTCCCCTCAGTCCATCCAAAACCTCCGTCCTTAAGGGGGGTAAATTTTTTACTCCCCTGGACGGAGTATATAAAACCCCCATCGGGGCGTGCGCTAGAGGACAAGTACATTTACTCCCATCTCGGCTTTTTTTTGCTTACAGTGTAGTTGTTGCATGTGCCGCTTTAGCTCCAGGTATTTGTGCCACGCCTGCTCGCAGTCTTCAGCTGAGAGGTGCCGAATGGCGCTCCGGTGCTCTCGGTTTGCTGCACGTCTGGCTTTCAAAGCTGCTTTCACCTCGGTATCCCACCATGGCTTACACTGAACACCTTTGCGGGAGTTTACACGAACTTCATGTCTGCCCATTATGACTTTCAGTTCTTTGATGAACGCTTCGTACGTGACAGGGCTGTCTGGGTTGCAGTGTATATCGCTCGCTTCGAATTCCTCAGCGATTTCGTCGTATGTAGCTACTGGTAGGTACCGCCTTGCTGGGCTGCGGTGTCCGCGCCGAGTTCTGTGGTAGGCCGAGGCTGCGAAAGTCAGCTTTATTCTATTGTGGTCGCTCCCAACACTGTACTGGCCTGACTCATCGACATGTACTCGGGCGATGTGCATCGCCAACTTGCGCGACAAAAGGGCATAGTCGATACATGACTGACTGTTTCGGGCACACCATGTGACCATACCCTCGCAGTCGGGTCGGAGGTTTGCCACTTCCAGTGATAGGTCTTCTGCCAATTGAACCAGAAGTGATCCGTTGATATCCTGGTGTCCATCGAGAGGTTGAATATGTCCATTGAAATCTCCCATCAGGATTACCTGTTTGCCCTCCGCCCATCGGATCACATCTTTTTTTATACATTCAACAATCTGGCGGTTCCCAACATCTTCAACGCGTGCGACACTGAGGTACACCACTCCCACAATCACTGGCACACCCAGAAGTTCACCGGAAATCCACATGTGTTCGCTGCAGGACCCTTCCAGCCTGGTCCAAGTGGTATTGCTGCGCCACAGCACACCCACGCCTCCTCCTTTGCGGGATCCCTCCGTTCTGTTGCAGCCTGCTCAATGCCAGTCTGCGTTTAGAGGTGGCTCCTCGAGGTCCCGGAGATGTGTTTCGGCCACAGCAAATATGGTGAAATCTTCTGCCCGGCGTAAACCGCATTCCGCTGTGATACTCGCGCCGCCCACGCGCGCTGCCGCTGCCTCCGCGCCCTAGAGATTCTCCTCCTCAAATACTTCTTTTTGTTTCAAATCTTTTTGTTGATTTTCTCTGAACTTACATTTTTAGTATTTTCCCGCACGCGAACATTCATAAGGTCTTTGCTAATAAAGATTTTTCATGAAAACTTGGCACACTTCCTTAGTATCACATTAGGAGGTTTGCAATGAACCTCGATAAGCAATATCGTGCCACAAGATTTAATATGGCTGCCTGTTGTACGATGGTGCCCTAGTGTTAGTGCATATTTTTTTGGTTATTTAATCACTTTAATTTTAATATTCATCCGATCTAATTTGTTTTGGTTCATTGCACTTGCCAAAGCTTCTTTTGTGTCCCTACAAAAAATTCGGTTTTTTTATTGAGCAGACCTTGCGTTAGGACTATTCGCGTAAAAATTTAACAAAAAGTAGGACGTGTTTTATAATGCTCAAATGCTCCTTAAAAAGTGTGCTTTGTAATGTAGACTAATAATATCTAGTGATTATTGCTTTTTTAAAAAGAATTTCTGACACTTGGCCTCGTACCTTAAAGGGGCACTGACATAAAACTTCAAGCTCGAGATGTGTCCTTCATTCGATTGTTCGGTATGCATAAGTATTTTTGACCAAGTTTGAATGGCGTCCGTCACCTGGAGCTCTTGTTCTTGGGTCACGTGATCAGCAAGGATGGTGTTCGCCCGGACCCGCGGAAAACAGCTGCCATCCCGCCGCCCACCGACAAGACGGCCGTGGCGCCGTTTTCTCGGCTTGTGCGCCTATTACAGACGTTTCGTCAAGGAATTTTCACGGACCGCCGAGCCACTTACGCAACTCACGAAGGCCGACGTCGAATTCAGGTGGAAAACGTCGCAAGTTCAAGCATTTCAAGAATTTAAATGTGAACATATTCGACAGAGATCTGTCTGGCTGGGTGAAAAATTTTATACGAAAAATAATAAACTCTCCAGCCACTTTGCTAAAGTTAAACTTTAGAAGGTTTAAAACTGACCCGACGTTTCGGGACCGATTCGGTCCCTTCCTCAGGGGTGACTGTTCGGCCGGCTCCGAAGCTAGCGAGTTTCTTTGGTGGTGTCCCCCTCTCCATTGTCCTTCTTCCCGCCGTTCTTGTTGCCGCGGTGTTTCTTCCACTGGTTCCATAGACCGTGCACGTACACACTCGGCAAGGTTCCAGTTGAGCGGTTGACATTTCCCGGTGTTGTTTGGATATGCCAGGATTCCAAGAACTGCCTTTTTGTGTGGTTGCCTTCCGTGTCGATGACCCGGGCGTCGTCAAAATTGATGCGGTGGTCCTCGCCCTCGCTGAACACAGCGAAAAGATGGACCACCGCATCAATTTTGACGACGCCCGGGTCATCGACACGGAAGGCAACCACACAAAAAGGCAGTTCTTGGAATCCTGGCATATCCAAACAACACCGGGAAAGGTCAACCGCTCAACTGGAAACTTGCCGAGTGTGTACGTGCACGGTCTATGGAACCAGTGGAAGAAACACCGCGGCAACAAGAACGGCGGGAAGAAGGACAATGGAGAGGGGGACACCACCAAAGAAACTCGCTAGCTTCGGAGCCGGCCGAACAGTCACCCCTGAGGAAGGGACCGAATCGGTCCCGAAACGTCGGGTCAGTTTTAAACCTTCTAAAGTTTAACTTTAGCAAAGTGGCTGGAGAGTTTATTATTTTTCGTATAAAATTTCAAGAATTGAAACGACGCCTGCAGACGCCTACGATACTTGCGCATTTCGACGAATACGCCGATATGGAAATCCACACCGACGCAAGCAGCGTAGGACTCGGCGCCGTCCTTGTGCAGAAGACCGGCGGATTGGAAAGGGTCATCAGTTATGTTAGCCGGTCGCTATCAAAGGCAGAAATCAACTACTCCACAACAGAAAACTACATCGAAGTTTCGCCCCTACCTCTACGGCCGGCCCTTCAAAGTTCTGAGCGACCACCACGCCTTGTGTTGGCTTAGCTAACTTGAAGGACCCTTCAGGTCGCCTCGCGCGGTGGAGCCTACGGCTTCAAGAATTCGACATCACCGTCGTTTACAAGTCCGGAAGAAAACACTCCGACGCTGACTGCCTGTCCCGCGCCCCCGTCAACCCACCGACGACCAGCTAGAGGATGACTGCATCTTGGGAACCATAAGTGCCGACGACTTCGCCGAACGACAGCGAGCGGACCCAGAACTCAGGGGCCTTGTGGAATACCTCGAGGGCAGGGCCATTGTTCCGAAGGTATTCACGCGAGGACTGACGTCGTTTTTCTTGCGCAACGGTGTTCTCCTTAAGAAGAACTTCTCGCCGCTTCGAGCCGATTCCCTTCTCGTAGTACCCTCGACCAAGGGCGTCCGCAGAACTTTTTGCAGGGGGGTGCATACGCAGGGGGGGGGGGGGGCATTCAGCTGGCAGCGTTTCTTTAACTGCCGTGACATGACAGGCAAGATTAGTCAGTCGTTTGTAAGTTGCGAAATTGAATGGCAAACCTGAAGGCCAGGACCTGAGTGTGCTTAACTAGCTGTGTAGCTTATCGCAACTGCATAGAAAAATATTATCCGAAATTCCAAGGGGGGGCAGCTGCCCCCCCTTGCACCCCCCTCCGGACGCCCATGCCCTCGACATTGCGACCAGAGGTCCTCCAGGCTCTGCACGACGACCCGTCGTCTGGACACCTGGGTGCAGGGGCGTAGCCAGAAATTTTTTTCGGGGGGGTTTCAACCATACTTTATACATGTATGTTCGTGCGTGCGTTTGTATGTGCGTGTATATATATACGCAAGCAAAACTGAAAAATTTCGGGGGGGGGGGAGGGCTTGAAACCCCCCCCCCCCTGGCTACGCCCCTGCCTGGGTGTTTCTCGTCCGCTCGCAAGAATACAGGAAAAGTACTACTGGCCGCGCCTTGCCGCCGACATAACTCGCTACGTAAAGACCTGCCGGGACTGCCAACGACGCAAAACACCGCCCACTAGGCCAGCCGGACTTCTGCAGCCTATCGATCCACTTCGACGGCCGTTTCAGCAAATTGGGATGGACTTACTGGGGCCGTTCCCGACGTCCAATACCAGAGACAAATGGATCGTCGTAGCTACGTCACCCGCTACGCCGACACAATAAGGGCCCCCCATGGCAGAGGCAGTGCCGCCGATCGTAGCGAAGACCAATGGCCTCACCGAGCGGCTAAACAATTCGCCGACATGCTGGCCATGTATGTCGACGTCGAACACAAAACGTGGGATGCCAATCATGCCATCCTTCCGTATGTGACCTTCGCATACAACACGGCCATGCAAGAAACGACGCAAATGACGCCGTACAAGCTGGTCTACGGAAGAAGCCCGGCAACGACGCTCGACGCAATGCTACCAACGCAATGCTTCGACGACGCCACATGGAGTACCAACCCGGTGACCGTGTGTGGGTCTGGACGCCGATACGCCGACGTGGGCTCAGTGAAAAACTTCTTCGGCGATACTTCGGGCCATACAAGGTGCTTCGACGTCTCGGCGCTCTTGACTACGAGGTCGTCCCGGACGGCATTACGAACTCCCAGCGACGCCGCGCACGACCTGAAGTCGTCCATGTCGTGCGCCTTAAGCCGTTTTTTGCGCGTTAGTGAACCTGGGGACTCTACTTTTTCCTTTGTTATTGTAATTTATTTGTGTATGCACTTGTTTTTTTTTTTCCCCTTCCATGTTCTGTTGCAAGCGTCGGGACGATGCTTTTTCAGAGGGGGGCGATGCCACGCCCACTTCTTGTTTTATTTTGATGTATTCGGGTTTGACCAGCAAGGACGGTTATCAACGCTCGACGCTGTCCGCGAAGCAGTGTTCGAGAAGCTTCGCGATTGTAGTAGATCGCTTTGTTAAGATTGCGCGCCGCACGCGAATGTTCCAGCTTTGTCGAGAGATAACGCCGCCACCAGCGATATCGCTGGAAAGTTCGATAGCGCCTGTATGAAAGCCGACGCGCTTGACCGCTTGTCAGTTGTTCGACGGCCGACGCCCAGTTCGCCGCTATCAGTGTACAGCGTGTATTGCTGTAGTCTGAGTTTTCATTTCCCGGCCACAATTAAGTTCGGCCAAATAAAGAGTTTCATCTTGACCACGCCATATATATATATATATATATATATATATATATATATATATATATATGGTGCCTGACGGCTGCAGTGGCAAAAACCAGCTGAGACTGATCATTGCTATCGCAATAAAACATTTAATTAAGCGCTCTTTACGCTCCCGTGAAATTTAGCCCAGTTTCGGTTTCTGCATTTGGCTCTTTTTGAAAAGAAAAAAAAGCACAAATTACGGCAAGCATGAACAACTTCGCTGATAAAACGCAGAAATTAATTTCGTGTTAATTTACTTTCCTGCGCTATCATGGTGCATTTATTTATTTGTTTCACTGCAGCCTTGAAAGAGTATACATTCACTTTCTTGTACTGAGTAATTATGTTCGTAGGGTAATTGTTAGTAAAATTGTTTTGTTTTTATTTTGCACAATTCCTTAGAAAGCTGAACAATTATCTGCGTCCATAAGCCCGATGCCTCTCACAATGACGTGAAAAGCAAATATTTTTTTACTCTGTACACTCGATGGTAGGAATCTTCACGCTGGATGAAAAAGCGCTTTTCGATCCAGCGGCCGTGCTTGTGGTAGAGTGACCTAGAATAGGGGGAGTGTCCAAAGCGCCGGCTCCCGCGTGGGCCTTTTGTCGTGAACTCCCGCGCCGCGCCGCTGCTGCGCCGGACCCGTGGGCTTTTCGCGCTCGGGAAACGCGCGGAAAGCCAGGGGCGTCTGCTACGCGCTGTAGTTTTTTGCGCTGCGGTTCCACACAGGGCACTTGAAGTCTACTTAAATTTTATAATGCGGTGCGGAATGGAGCTTATCCATCTTTAAGTGTTGTGTTAGTGCTGGGGCAACAACAGAATGCAAAAAATCACAGCATGTCCACGGAGTGAATGATGATGAGTGGGCGAAGCTGCGGAGGTTCATCGGTAAACCGTGAATCTTCCGCGAATTCTGCCCAGTTCATCATCACCGACGTGAGATCGGGCGCGTTTATATTAAAGGTTCGATGAGAGTTATGACGACTTGCAGCTCACTTTAATTTTACATGTACGCTGTGAATTTTCATTGTTTAGAAAACCATTGCTTTAGAAAACATCTGGCGTCTTTCGTTAAGCAGCTGGCGTCTTTTCGTTTTGCTTTAGAAACATCTGGCGTCTTTTCGTTTTGCTTTTAGAAAACATCTGGCGTCTTTCATTGGTTTATTTCATCAATCAACGGCGTTTTGAACAAAATTTTTATTGTTTAATCACGCACAGGAGAAATCTCACCAGGCACTACCTTGGAGGTAAACAATGCCTGCTAATGGGAATGAGAGACAGAAGAAGTCGGCTTTTAGCTAACACTTACACTTCTACTTCTACTAACGTTTCCTACTGGAACATACCAATGGCTGCTAATGGGGAATGAGAGACAGAAGCATTCGGCTTTTAGTTAACGCGCACGCTGCGAATTTTTTATTGTTCAACAACGCACAGGAGAAATCTCCCACCGGCACCACCTTGGAGGTCAAGATCTGGTACTAGCGTTAAGACTGGTTACGCACTACGACGGGGACGAACGAGTGCCGCTTTAAGGAGCTTCGCCCCTAAAAATCATGTGTCAGGCGGCATCAGCGTGGTCTAGTTCCGGTCAAAAAGTTCGAGAACGTTGGTGCGTGTGTAAAAACGCGCAAAACGGACACGCACAAGCAAAGAACGAAAAAAAAAACTTTATTCGCACGAGTAATCGGGCAATAGCATCACGCATGCACAAATTAAGAGTAATAAAAAAAAAGTAAATTGCACGCGCAGTCAGCTGAAATACTTGCGCGCAGTGACCGCTTCACACTACGAGCTTTTTACTCATGGTCGCCACTGGTTTGCCAGCTATATGCACGCCGCTTAAATCGACAATTCATTAGCCTCCACTAGCTCTTTATTATGAACGGAGCACACCGGGAAGACGCAAGGGAAACAAAAAAAAGAAAAAAAAGAGTAGAGACGGCTATACGACCGCAATGCTGTTCGCTTATTTTTGCCTCGCGTACAACAAGGCTCACCATGCGCAAACATTTGAAAGAAAAGCAATGCCAGGCAAACTAACCTTATTCCACAAGTTTTTGCATAAAAGGCGTAATATAGGAAGTGCTTTACAAATATCCAGATATCATGAAACAAAGTTACAAATGCCCCCATTCCCCCATTCTTGCTGTAGAAGCTTCCTGAACCGAAAATACGGTAAGAAATTCACAAATAGAAGTGCACGTAATATCTCAATCACTTCAGAAAATAGTTCAAATGCTGAGATCCCTTATGTACCTAGCCTGAAAAAATGCCACACTCGATCGCATTTATATATATATATATATATATATATATATATATATATTGTAGCGAAGCTTATTGGAACCCTGAAGTGGGTCGTCCTCTCCGGCCCCTCCTAGTGGGTTGCCCTCTTCGGACCGAGCGCAGCTCGCGCAGAGTCGGCCCCGCCTTGACTGTCGCTGTCGTTCATCTTCGCCGAGTGTCCGCCAATAAACATCTTTATAATTTGGTGGAGAGTGCTGTGCCCTTCAAACAACTACGGTCAGCATTCAATGCCCTTGGAGCTGCGATCCCGTGCCGTGCCCTCTACCATGACTCAAGATGCCGCCCAGCAAACGCCTCCCCCTGCACCGACATCCTGTCCCGGTGTCCCCCGTATCCGCGACCCTCCTGTTTTCACCGGCGCGGATGGCACCGACGTCGAGGACTGGATCGCAATTTACGAGCGTGTCAGCGTACCCAATAAATGGGACGAGGCCGGAAAACTAAGCAACCTGGTTTTCTACCTCGCGGGTGTCGCAAGCCTATGGTACAACAACCACGCTTCCGATTTCACTACGTGGTCCGCTTTCAAGACCGCCATCGTCGACGTGTTTGGCCGCCCTGCCGTTCGTAAGCTGCAAGCTGAACAGCGTTTACGTGAACGAGCCCAGCAGTCCGGCGAGTCTTTCACGAGTTACATTGAAGACGTCCTGGACTTGTGCAAGAAAGCCAATGCGACCATGCCTGAGTCTGACAAGATCCGGAACGTCATGAAAGGCATCGACGACGATGCCTTCACCATGTTGCTCGCGAAAAACCCTAGCACTGTGGCTGAGGTCATCACACTGTGCCAAAGCTACGAGGAGCTGCGCCGGCAGCGGCTAATGACGCGTCGACCTCCATCACGTGACGCCGATCTCGCTGGCATGTCGGCCATTTCGGACCACTCCGTCTTGCTCGCCGAAATCAAGTCCTTCGTGCGCGAGGAGATTGCCCGCCAGTTCTCTCTACTGGCCTTCGCTCACCCGCAGCCTGCTGAACAGCCATCGAGCACACTGCTGCCTCCCCTACGCCGGGCTATTGAACAGGAAATCGCAGAGGTCATGCCGGAATACCACCAGCCCCCTCGGGCGACTGTGCCGCTCAGTTACGCGCAAGTTGTCGCCAGGCCACCTCCAGCGATTCCTGTGGTTCCCCCACATACTTACGCCGGAGCCGTCGCAAGGCCTCAGGCCTTCGAAGAGAGTGTGCCGGCTGCGTACGCCGACGTCATCCATACGCCACGACTGCAGCCCACCATGCAGTCATATCAGCAGCCACCCCGTACCTCGCGTCCTGCGACATGGATGGGACCTAGCCCGGCAAGCCGATGGCGCACTTCCGACAACCGCCCCATCTGCTTTGCGTGCGGTTGCGCCGGTCACGTCGCCCGCTATTGCAATCGCATGCAGGCGCCTCGATTCGGATCGACCGTCACCAGCCAGTCCAGCCGCCCATACTACGAGCCGCCGCCGCCTATGTCACCGACGTCACGCCCGTCTCCATCTACCCGCCGTTCGCCGTCCCCAAGACGCCGCTCACTGTCACCGATGCGGCCCCGTTCGGTCGCGCGCGACCAGGAAAACTAGTCGTCGCAGTCCAAGAGGCAAGGGCTGCGACGCTATCGAACTGCCAAAGCCCTCAGCAAAGCCCATCGAACGTAGTAGACGTGTTTGTAGATGGCGTGCGCACATTGGCCCTTGTGGACACTGGAGCTGCCGTATCCGTTATGGACGCTAAATTTAGCCGACTACTACGAAAAGTGACGACGCCGCTTTCCGGGCTCTCCCTCCGTACGGCCAGCGCCCAAAGTATTCACCCGACAGCGGTGTGTACAGCCCGTGTCATCATTCAGGACGCTCTGTACGCCGTCGAATTCATCATCATTTCTTCATGCTCTCACGAGGTCATCCTGGGTTGGGATTTTCTCGCTCGCCACGATGCCGTAATTCGTTGCGCACCAGCCGAAATAGAGCTCTCACCATTCTCCAATTTGACGCCGGCGAATAGTCCATCGGCTGCGACCAAGGTACTCGTCAAAGACGACACAACAGTTCCTGCAAACTCGTCAACGGCTGTGTCCGTCTATTGCACCGGTCTCTCCGACACCGTTGCACTCCTTTCTCCCTCTGACCGCGTTTTCACAAGGAAAGGTTTGCTGGTGCCATTTGCGACCGTGCAAGTCACTCAGGGCGACACCGATATTTTCGTTACGAACCCATACCCGTACATTGTTACGTTGGTGCGAGGGGAATGTCTCGGCAGAGCGGAAGCCCTCGAAGACGCACAAGTTATGGACGCACCGGGTGACACGCATTGTGCCAGCTCCCGTACGCTCAGTGCTGTTACCACATCCGACTCGTCACCCGCTGACGTGTTTGCTTCCTCCATTGCTGACAACCTTACGTCGGTCCAGCGTTCCCAGCTTCTGTGCCTGTTGGAAGAATTTCGTTCTTCGTTCGATGTCGCGCAAACTTCTCTCGGCCGCACGTCTGCTGTCACGCATCGCATCGACACTGGCGCCCAACTACCACTGCGGCAACGTCCCTATCGCGTATCTCCTGCAGAGCGTCGTGTAATTAACGAGCAAGTCGAAGACATGCTTCGCCGCGATGTTATTCGACCCTCAAACAGCCCATGGGCGTCTCCTGTCGTTCTCGTTGCGAAGAAGGACGGCTCTGTGCGGTTCTGCGTGGACTACCGACGACTCAATAAGATCACCCGTAAGGACGTTTATCCCCTCCCTCGAATAGACGACGCCATTGACATCCTGCAAGGAGCAGAATTCTTTTCATCGCTCGATTTGCGCTCAGGGTACGGGCAAGTCCCCATGGCTGATGACGCTCGACCGAAGACAGCGTTTGTCACACCCGACGGCTTGTACGAATTCAACGTCATGCCGTTTGGGCTGTGTAATGCGCCCGCGACCTTTGAGCGCATGATGGACACCGTTCTGCGCAACTTGAAATGGCACACGTGCCTGTGCTACCTCGACGACGTCGTCGTTTTCGCCCCGGACTTCTCCACGCATCTTCAACGCCTGCGCCTTGTTTTGACGCGTTTGAGCGACGCCGGGCTACAACTGAACCTAAAGAAGTGCCGATTTGCAGCACGGCAGCTGACAATACTAGGCTACGTCGTATCCAAGGACGGAATTCTCCCCGATCCAGCCAAGCTTCGGGCCGTGACAGAGTTCCCCAAACCTACGTCCGTCAAAGAACTGCGCAGTTTCGTAGGACTATGCTCCTACTTCCGGCGCTTCATACGAAACTTCGCGACCATCATATCGCCGTTGACGAAGCTCCTTGGCAGCAACGGGCCCCTCAATACGTGGTCGTCAGAGTGCGACGCCGCTTTCGCGAAGCTCCGTCGTTTGTTGACGTCTCCTCCGATACTACGCCACTACGACCCTGCGGCCCCTACAGAGGTACACACGGACGCCAGCGGTGTGGGCCTCGGCGCTGTCCTTGCACAGCGCAAACCTGGGTTTCCGGAATATGTCGTGGCATATGCAAGTCGCACGCTTACTAAAGCCGAGACCAATTACACCGTCACGGAGAAAGAATGCCTGGCAATCATCTGGGCCCTTACGAAGTTCCGACCTTATTTGTATGGTCGCCCATTTGATGTCGTCACCGACCATCATGCGCTGTGCTGGTTGTCGTCATTGAAAGATCCCTCAGGCCGTCTCGCCCGTTGGGCACTTCGCCTGCAAGACTACGACATCCGCGTACTGTACCGCAACGGACGCCAGCATGCTGACGCCGACGCCCTGTCGCGCTCTCCCTTGCCTGACGACAGTGCCCACAGCTCAGTGTCTCCCCTTGCCGTTTCTTCCATCGACATTCACACGATAGCTACCGAACAGCGCAAGGATCGCTGGATTGCCTCACTGATAGACTTGCTGACTGATCCGTCGGCAACACCACCCACTCGCGCGTTGCGTCGTCAAGTCCACCATTTCGCCGTTCGCGACGACCTCCTCCACCGACGCAACTACAGCGGCGACGGCCGCCAGTGGCTACTAGTAATACCCCGAAGTCTGCGTTCTGACATATGCGAGTCGTTCCACTCTGATCCGCAGTGTGCGCATTCTGGGGTATCGAAAACTTACCACCGCATCCGCCAACGGTACTTTTGGCGAGGGATGTACCGCTACGTGCAGAAGTTCGTTCGCTCCTGCATCGATTGTCAGCGCCGCAATACTTCAACGCACCTGTCGCCGACAGGTCTGCAACCTCTACCTTGCCCTGACCGGCCGTTTGGGCGTGTTGGCATCGATTTGTATGGGCCACTTCCTCTGACGTCCGCTGGTAACCGCTGGGCCATCGTCGCTGTCGACCACCTCAAGCGATACGCCGAAACTGCCGCCCTCCCAGCGGCTACAGCGCGCGATGTGGCCTCTTTCCTGCTCCACCGATTCATGCTACGCCACGGTCCACCTCAGGAGCTGCTCAGTGATCGAGGCCGTGTCTTCTTGTCAGAAGTCGTCGAAGCCATTCTAAAGGAGTGCAACGTTGTTCACCGCAAAACTACTGCTTACCACCCGCAGACGAATGGCCTCACCGAACGCTTTAACCGTACGCTCGGCGACATGCTCTCCATGTACGTCGCCGCCGATCACACCAATTGGGATGCCATTCTGCCCTTCGTCACCTACGCCTACAATACCGCCGCTCAGAGCACCACTGGTTTTTCTCCCTTTTTCTTATTGTATGGCAGGCACCCCTCGCACACAATCGACACAATCCTTCCATACAAGCCGGATCGGTCTGAGTGTGCGCCGATTTCTGCTACCGCCCGACTTGCTGAAGAGTGTCGCGAACTTGCCAAGACCTTCACTACGCATGGCCAAGAGCGGCAGAGGAGCATTAGCGGTGACAGAATCACTTCTGAGCCGGCGTTCCTCCCTGGAGCGCTCGTATGGCTCTCGATCCCTACCACTGCACCTGGCCTCTCTTCAAAACTACTGCCCAAATACGAAGGCCCCTACCGTGTCGTTGAACGCACATCCCCTGTAAACTACCTGATCGAACCCATCGATCCATCCTCGGACATGCGCCGTCGAGGGCGCGACATTGTAAACGTGGAGCGCCTCAAGGCGTACCATGACCCGCTCATTGTGACAAGTTGTTAGGTCGCCAGGCGGCTCCCTTTTCGCACCCGGAGTAATTGTAGCGAAGCTTATTGGAACCCTGAAGTGGGTCGTCCTCTCCGGCCCCTCCTAGTGGGTGGCCCTCTTCGGACCGAGCGCAGCTCGCGCAGAGTCGGCCCCGCCTTGACTGTCGCTGTCGTTCATCTTCGCCGAGCGTCCGCCAATAAACATCTTTATAATATATATATATATATATATATATATATATATATATATATATATATATATATATATATATATATATATATATATATATATATTATATATAGCTTCAAGCCTTTACCATGCATACGAAATGAAAACAGTTTCAAACAACTTATTCTCAACTTCGGATGTTTTCACGGTTCTCGGAGGTTAGCGTTCGCCCAGTTCAGAGACTTTACAAAAAGTTGTGGACGAGTGGTTACATAATATACAATTGTTTCCGCGGCAGTTGAATGCGCGCCAACAGGGCACCCGACCACGATTTCCTGCTTTTTCCTATATGACCTCAATATAGCGTCCACCACAATTTCGTGCTGAAGCTCCGGAGTATTTAAATAGCGAGTCTGCTCATCTCTTGTATAAATAAAGAGATGACCAGACGGGTAAAGCAAGCCTCTTTTGTCCCGCAGACGCGTGCAATCAGCTGCTCTGAACTGAGAATCACGTTTGTTTTCGGGCGATCGCTCGTAACATGAAGTGAGGCATACACGATCTTTCACTGTTATCGTTTCATTTTCTTTGGTTTGTCTTTTTTTAAGGCTAAAGCCTTAGATGCCTCATCACACACGAAAATTGACCGTCGGCGTCCCGCGTAGCCAACACGAATGATGCGCAAAATCATCACGCGATGACGTCTACAGAACATGTGAGGCAACTATGACGTCATTCAACGTGACGTCATATGATGACGCCATCGCATGACATGGTCGCTTTGCATTGTTGCCTCCGTGATCGGGGGCCGATCACGGAGGCAATGTAAAAGCAGGTGAGGTGCAGAAAGCTTGCAATGCCTTCGATCCTGTCGGCAGTCCGAAACCACGTTATGTGTAGAAAGCTTTCGGAGAGGGGCGAGGGAGATTCAATGGATAGACTGACGAAAAAGATGGCTTTCGTTTTCGAGTGATCTCAGGCGAATGCATAAGGAACCACGTTTTTTTTTCATGTAATTTTTTTCGCGTACATTTTACCTGTGCGGTGAGTTCTTCAAAATGTATGGCTAATATGCTGACATCGATATTGGTGACCACCACGTTTTTTTTATAACCTGACGGAAGCAAATCGTCAGACCACACATCGTCAGAATTATTTCTGGCTACAGAAAGCGGGTTTGCGCGCCACACACCATATTATATTGTTAATCTTTACACAAATGGCAAGCATGTCAAGTTAGTGATGCCATGACCTATCGGTCGTGTTGGGCATACGTACATTCGTGCCCCTCCGTGCTAATTTTAGTGTATACCACGTGAACGAGACGTGTGTAATTTTTTTACTTTTGGTACCGCGGCCACACCGACTGACACATTCCGCTTCGCATAAATTACTTGAAACAGCAGAGCGCCGGAGGCAGCCTTGTAAAACAAATCGAATGCACGAAATAAAAGATAGGATATGAAGGGTGCAAACGCATTAGCATGCATGAGCTAGTTACTACGTGCATATGTGCCACGTTCTCCTGGTTATCTCCAGTTTATTCTCTCCTGCAAGTTTACGTTCGTCATTCCACACGAAAGTAAGTTAAGCGCCTTTTCTCACGATGAATTGCGTGCAGGATGCGTTCATCAAACAGCCGCGGAAGTGTGGACCAATGCGGTGAGATACCAGCTGGAAGGATATATACAAAATCCCCGTTTCACAACATACAAAATAACAAACGCGTTCTCTGTGTGATGAGTCGCTGCAGTATTATGTTGCAGTGACACAGTATTAAATATTGCCCAGATTTCCGCAATTTTAGCTAATAGTGGCCAAAATATCACGCGCGTAGCAGACGCTCGCCGCTTGGACGCGGCTTCCGCCGCGGAGAAAGCCCACGGGTCCGGCACGGCAGCGCCGCGGTGCGGGAGTTCACTGCAAAAGGCCCTCGCTCCTCCCATGCATTCGCGCGGCGCTTTGGACACTCCCCCTATTCTAGGTCACTCTACTTGTGGTCGGCGCTACCAGAGAACACCCATGGCGCTACGGGCCACTGTCTTGTCGAGATCACCTGCGCTGATTAGAAAATTTTAAGTTGTACATTTATTTTTGTGGGCGAGGCCGGCAGACGGCCACTACAATCTATTAAAAACGCAAACAACGTCGTAAAGCCAGAACAATAGCTCTAATAACCGGCCTTTTACAGCTCAAGAACAACCTGCGATGCGCGTCTTTGGGCCCTTAAACTTGTACTGACATCTAGCAACAGCCATGAGCAACTCGAGAGGTTCGGGGACACGCTCGCTTGGTCACTTCTTTGCGTTTCTACCCTGATCGGGAGTGTGCGCGTATTACAGAACAGCCGCCACGCCACCATCGTGTACCGCCAAAGGCACATTTAAATTGTATCTACATTACAAAACAGTATTAGGTGTCGATTCTTTTAAGTTTGCTGCAATTTAATACTTTGCCAAAGTCAAGCATAGTCTTAGCAATCTGTAAGAATCTGATAACCGCGCAGTTTGGTACGGAGGGGTGCCGAGCGAGAAGAAGCGTAATCGCGGGGGTGAGTAGTTGTAGTGGGAACAGCCTGTCCGCCGCCAATGAGGATAGCGTTTCTGGGAGGAGATTCAAGCAAATGACGCCATACGCTGTGGTGTTTTTTTGTTGTCCGTAGGGTAGGGGAAAATGTCCGCCATTCGTAGTTTGCGGTGGCGTTGATGTTTTGTGCGCGTTGCGCGCGAGACCGCCGAGGGATGTGATCGAGTGGTGTTCCATTCGGCGAGGCCCAAACGCGTCGTTGTTCGATATGCGGTGCTCTGTGATGGTGCGCTTCGTCGTAGGCATCGGGCGCTGGATGGCAACCTGACTGCGGTTGAAAGGGACGTGTCTGTCACGTGGTTGGCGTTTTTCTTTGTTTGCCCTTTCGAGTAAGTTGGCTACACCTGGATGTGGGTTGTGCGTGCATCGTTCGTGCGAGATGGGACCGAACGGGTGAGTCGGCAAGAGGAGCGGCTGGCGGTGGTGTGAGGCGGTCGCATGGGCTCACCGCTGCCGCCCGCATGTTGTCGCCGGTGCCGTTCAGGATATGTTGCATAGCGGCGATGGCCCCCGCCCTGACGGAAGCGGCTAGCCAAGCGGAGAGCTTCACTCTGCCCCCGTGCGGTCACCACCCCGCCTCGGAGCCGTACAAACTGAACCTCTGGGACACCGTGACGGCGTTCGCCAATGCTAAGCTGTTCCGCGCCGCTCATGCCGCCGCCATGAACATGGGCAACGGCAGCTCGCCGCCGCCACCACCTCGAGGCAGTCCCGAGCTGCTCGAATTGGCGCGCACGCGACGCGGGCTGCTGGAGAGGCGCGCTGAACGACTCGAGCGGCGGCTGCGGAGGTTGCAGCTGCGCCAGGCGGTCCAGCACTCGGCGGGCCAGATGGCCGCTTTCTTCGAGCACCAGCAGACCTCCCTCGGGCTGCCCTGCCTCATGCCGCAGCGGCTGCTGCACCGCAAGCTGTCGCGCGACAGCGCCGACATCAAGGCCGAGTTGCTGCTGCAGAGCGAGGACGTCAAGAGTCTCTCGACGGCCGCGCTCGTCAGCTTGGTACGCAAGCTCGAGGAGTCTCACGGCTCGGCCGCCGCCGCTGCCGACCTGCGGCTGAGCGCGCAGGACCGCGCCGAGGGCGAGCGCGTCTCGGCCGCCCTGCGCGCCACGCTCGCCCACCAGGAGGGCGCCGTCGACTCGGACGCCACCGAGAGCAGCTCGGGAGGAGAGAGCGGAGACGAAGGCGGCGAGCCGCTGTGAGTACCCCTTCTTCGAACCTAATCGTTACGTCGAGCTAGATGGTGGCGAATGCGCAGGACGCGGGACATTTCTTCCATTCTCTAGCGCTGCCTTTACCTATCCGGCGGCTAAAAGACCTGAATGTTCAGGGTTTGGTTCGCTGTATGTTTCAAGTCGTACGTTAAGAGCCAACGTGCCGATTATCCAGCGTGAGTTCTTTCTTGCGAGTGGTAGAAGGCAGTCTCTCCTACCACCGGTTCCTTAAATGACGCCGCCGACAGATTTTTCTTACGGTGCTCGACCGCAATTTACGGACAGAATTCAGCTACCATTGGTTGCCAAAAATTGCGTCACCGAGTGCAGTAGTTTTTTTTTTTTTTCTCCCACACACGCACACATCAGTGTGCGGCATCGCGTTTCTAAAGTACTTTCGATTTGGATCCAATCTACGCCACACTGCAGCCTGCGCATAGAAGGGCCGATTGTGGCCGGTAAACTAAAGTGCAATTTCACTTTCTTTTGACGATACTTAGATTGACAGTAGCTATTCACCATGAAATTCTACTCTGCCGATCCCAATATTTTTATTCTTTGGGTACAGAAATAAGGGAAGAAGTTGTTGCCCTTTTGAGCATCGCCCTAATCTTCCCCAGAACTTTTGTCAGTGACCACCGGAATTCACTACAGCTAAAGGGGGCCGGCAGTGTTCTTCGTTTCTTTTTCAAAAACGATCGTTTTTTAGCTCAGAATTTTAAAAATGGGTACACCTCAGTTCGGTGTTCAGACCCCTAGCAGACTACGAAACAGGGCGTTTCATTCTATGTTGCCACTTGCTTCCAATCGTTACACACCTCTTGTCAGAACTCTCACCTCATAATGACCTTTACGAAACGTTGCACCTAGTGTCAGTCAAAATATGTGCCGTAGCAGTGGCTGCATGGCTGAGCGTTCGCTTCCAATGCGGGAGGTACCGGGTTCGATTCCCAGTGCCGACCGGGAACCCACCGGTTCCTACCTGGCGCTCGGTTGTTAATGGGTACTCATCTCGAAAGGTGGCCCCATAAGGTTCTGTGAAGGCCCCGGGCGCACCTTAACCCACCACAGCCTTGGTGAAATAGTTGAGCTGTGGGAGGCAGAGAATAGCTGCCTCCGGGTACCTACCAGTAGAATTGGTACAAGCGCACTTCTGGCCTGGTGCTCGGCAGAACGAAGTTCATAGTCGCTTGGGAGGGCACCCACCCTGTGCGAAATTGGCGGCATGGGACCGTGAGACCTAAAAATGTCATCCTCTTTTTTTTTTTTTTTTCTTCTGATAAAGTGTAAAGAATGAGCTGCTTGCTGGTTCATGCTGATACTTGAAATAAACTGAGGCACAAACAAGAAGTAAAGAATACACAGCAACTGATATATATTTGAGAGCCACACTTTTCTCAAACAGCCAATGTATGTGCAAAAATATAACCCAATTTTGCCCCAGTCTTCTGGATTACCTGTACAATGTATGCATTCTGGCCTCTTTGTACTACTCTACAATGGCAAGGAAATCTCCTGGGAAGCTTGTAAAAATGTAGTTTTGCGGAAATTTTTAGTGGGAAATTTGCAGTTGCTCTGCCCATATACAAATGCAAGCCCATTAGGCTAACCCAGACCAATTGCCATCGCCATAACTTGGCAAGGTGACGAGTGGCACTAACTCTGTTCCATACTGTGATCTCCATAAGACCACAGCGCCGCCGTGTGTGCCACCCGCCTTGTGCCAACTCGTTTGTGGAGCGTTTTAAGCTTCTCCCACCATAGAGTTTCCTAAAATTAACTAGAGGGGACTCTGGCGCTGCGATCGTTCAGCTACCATGGGAATGATGGGTAGTACACAAATTTGCCTAGTCTTCGTGCTTGCGGCTTCAAACGCACTTGCGGCTTTGTTTATTGCTGTGTTTTGGCGTTCGTTTTGGATAAAAGAATAGACCGTTGTGAACTTCGTGACCACGTTTGATTTGGTGAGTCTAAAAAAGGTAAGGTGGTGAAGTAAAACTGCTGACTTTTGCTGAACTTTGTTTTGCGACAAAGCGGATGTAGCCGACGCGGAGCCAAACGGAGCCGAAAGAACGAAGTTTAGACAAATTTGTGTACTACCCATCATTCCCATGCTGGCTGAAGCGTCATACGTTGCAGCTCCCATAGACACTAGCGCCAGAGTTCCCTCTAGTAAGTATTGTAGGAAACTCTATGTCTCCCACGACCGATGTCTTGGCAGGCCTGCAACTGATGTTTATAGCTATGCCATATAGGAAAGCTATCTGTGTAAACATAAGAAATAGAAAGAATTGATTTGTGTCACCTTTTGAAGTAGCTAACGGTAGGGGTGTGCGAATATTCGGAAATCTCGAATAACGAATCGAATAGTGTTCTATTCAATTCAGTACTAATAGCAGTACGAATAGCACACATTCGGAATACTGAATACTTTTCGAATAATTATCAGTGACTGAAAACATTGCAACATCAAGGGAGCACTTTTCTTGTTTTAATTATTGGATTGCCAAGACAGTATGCTATGCTCATCATGAAATTCATGATGTTGATTCATGAAACATTGCCTAATTTTTATTAAAAGGAAGAAAGAGCGAGCCTGTGCCTCCAGACCGGCCCTGCCTCAGCCAGGGTTGCCAGGTCGAACGGGCATAAAATAGCCAGAAAATTGGAAAAAGTAGCCAGCTTGAGCCAAGTGCAATAAATGTAGCCAAAAGTAGCCACACATGCATGAAAACGACTCCCACATTTTTATTTAAATAACTCATTGTAAAAGCCATTCGGCGAAAATGTAAATATGTGCAGCACGAACACTTCAAAACCATAATTCCTGAGATTCCAGCATAAAATGTTGACTTTAGCAATGATTTCATGCGTGACGATGTAGTGTTTGCGCTGCTCAAAGAAGGACTCTTTTAACGGGTCTTGCATGACTTTTCTTGATATGACTAGAAATTGCGATGATAAAAAAAAAATATTCGCCATGATGAGTGCGCTCAGTCACAGTTGCTGTCATTGAAGCACAAATTGCTGCCACTTTCGCAATAATTTCTTCCGTGATAATGAATCCAGAATCTCATTCCGTACTTAAGCCTAAGAAATGATATGAGTAGTTCGTCGGATATCCTAGAATTGATTGTTGGGCCAGTTGGTATGACATTCTGAAGAGAGCGCTAAAAAACAAGGACACAAGAGCAAAGTTGGCTACACAAGCACTCACTAACAATTGTTGTTAGTTAGCACTTGTGTTGTCGCCATTGCCTCTTGTATCGTAGCTTTTCAGTGCTCACTCGAAATGGGGGATATCAGATTTGTAATGTTGATGAGCGCAGATTGCCCTGGATGCGAATTGCTTTCGATTCCTGTTCACTTGCAATTGTGGTTTAAAGCCGTGTTCAGCAATGGGTGATCTGCAAAATGAGGCTCCATGCAACAGTTCTCGCTGAGCCCTAGCCAGGTATAAAAAAACATTTTTTGTGTGTGTGTATGCACGAAGCCTGCTTGACTGGCAGCTTATAAACTTGTAGTTTTTTTTCTAAGAAATGCTTTTTGCTAAGAAATGCTTCACATTTCTTAGCGAAGAAACACTTCGAGCGTTTCTATCGATCTATATATCTAGCCACCTATGTCTGGGTGCTCTCATGATTGCCTCCTTAACTTGGTGTAGGCCAAAATTGGCGTGGGAGGGTAAAAGGATTTGACGAATATGACTGTCAGGTCATGACATGAATAATGTGAAAATCTTGTTGCGTACGTCGTCAAACCCTTTCCTCCAGACACGTGTGGCACATACCCGTTTACCACGGGCCGCGGTGTACGGGTATGCACCACAGGTGATTGACAGTTTATATCTACCCAGGAATGGCGAGAACAGACATGGGTAATTTGAACGCGAGAGCGTTAAGAAAAACCGACATCGGTAGCGTTGGCCCGACGAATGGAAAAAATAAAAATTGGGATCCCAGCAGGAATCGAAGCCAAGCATTGTGCATGGCAATCGGGTATTCTACCGCAGAGCCCCGCCAGGTCTATAAACTGGTTTGGAAGAAGAGCCTATGCAGGCGTAATGTCGGTACAGCATCAATTGTGGTTGTGGTGCTGGCTATCTAATTTTACAAGAAAGCAATAAACTCTAGATATGTACTCCTACGATACAGGCATCATATCAGATTAAAGCCTGTGGTTCCAGTGTTGGCTGCGCTTATAAAAGCAGTCTTTAAACGTTAAACGTGTATTCCTATGATTCAGCAAGCTATTGGAACCATTGCTCGTCCCTGCTTATAGGAGCTTGGCTCAGTTTACGTTACTGTGACATTTTTTTTTCGGTTAAAGTTCATCATAATGTTCCTTTGTGACGGTCCCAAGTAAAATATTGTTGTATTATAGAATTGTATTGAGAATGGTTGCCTTACTATCTGAAAACTATTCCAATAGTATTCAACTTTTATTTGTATTCGATTCGTTGTCATCACTATTAGATTCGATTCGGTTCCAAAATTAACTATTTGCACACCCCTAGCTAACGGCCATCGACTGTCAGCTATGCATCACCGTCCATCAAATTGCTGCAACGATTATTCTAGTGCATATCTTGCAACACTGCTTAAAGGAGTACTGACACAAAAATTTTGAAGGTGAGATAACTTGTGGGATAGATTGGTGTGGGCACACACACATCATCTACGAAATATCAATGAATAATATAGCCTGGAAAATATTTAAAACCAATTTTAAAGTGCGTGTCGTGCCACTGCACACGAAACGCACCTTCGGTTTTCGTGTAAGCAACCTACTGCCCCCTGCGTCACGAGTTTGTGTTGGCTGCCATGGTCCTTGCGAGCGCTTTCTCCTAGCAGACCTTTTCAATGGAAAGAGGGGGCAGACCTGCACGGGAGTACAAAAAGCCGATCTCCTTGCCTCACCTAGGCAGTGCACTTTTGGGGAGTCACACATATTTACAACGCCTCAGAGGGAATTACAGTGGCACCCAGGAAGCCTTTGTTGAAAAGAGTTGTCAACAAGGTGCTCATGTGCTTGCGGTTTTGTGTGCACACATAACCAGCTATGTTTACACGAAAACCGCTCTGGGTCCCGTCTCTCGGCACTCTGAAACCGAAACTGCGACTGAGCACTACAAAGCCGTCTCAAAATAATTAACCATCGCACGCTCGAGCTAACGAGCCTTCCAGCCGTGATAAGTGGGTCGTTAGCTACCTATCTCAGCAGAAAAAAAAACAAGATGCAAAATTTTTGTGTCATTGCTTCTTTAAAGGGGCCATGACATGGTCACCCAACAATTTGTGGTTTTCAGTGAAAAATAAAAGTAGAGGGTCTCTTATCCCTATACATATATGTGAAAAATTCACTGTAAAAGAATAGTTCCGTGCAAAACAAGCCCTAGAAGTTGCCGGCTATAAACCCTGCCCACTGCCGTTTTGCCATGGCGTGTATCACATCGCATGCTGCATCGAGCGGAGCCGTCTTCTACCAAAGTTTGAGCTACTGCAAATTGTGAAATTTCACTGCCAAGCTGAAATAGCTCAACTGCATGCGCAGATGACCACGGCACAAAATTTTTCACCGGAATGCAGATGCATGCGTAGCAAACAGCTTGTTACGTTACGGCTCACGAGTGTGCCAGGGCTGCCTCTCGGGCTTTATTCTTTATTCTTACATATGCCCGCTTTGCCTCGAGGCGTAACAGCAGGGGGGTTACAGAGTTGAAAAAAATACATTTTCATTGACACTGGACACTTGCTCAGATGTCATACTATTCCATTGCTAAATAGTTTTAACAAAAAACGAATTTGCATACAGGTTCACCGTGGCCCGGCACGGCCTTATTTTGTGTTCATGGTCTGTGCGTTGAGAAATATAATCTGGCATTTTTAAGTAAATGTCACCGTCTATGCCCGTTTTTTTATGAAATATCTGGTATAAAAGCTTCAGACGCAATTTTTTACGACGAAACGACGACGAACTCCATTTTCATTTCGGTACAACTGTGATTTTTTCCATACCGACCCAAGACAAACCTGGCTGCTCTGTTTTGAATTATTTCTAATTTATTAATCAAACCTACTTGTGATGGGTCCCAAAGAGTACAGGCACATTCTAAAATTGGTCGAATGCAAGTGAGGTAAGCTGTGCTTCTAAGGCTAGAAACTGCACATCTCAAATTCTTTTGGATGTAATTCAGTGCTACTGCGGCTTTGGAAACCACATAATCTACATGCGCATTCCAGGAACAATCATGTGACAGTAACACTCCCAAATATTTGTACTTACATTTTTTGTCTAAATTATTTCCACTTAAATGATAATTTGCATCAATTATTTTTTTCTTTGTAAAACACACATGGACGCATTTATTCGTGTTTAAAGGGACTGTTTACCGCTCGGAAAAATTTTTCTGATTGTGGTTGAAAATGAGAAGATCGTTCGTCACATCGGCGCCAACGAGCATGCTTTTGCCCCATAAAAAAGGGATTATATTTTTAATTTGATGTTGAAAATCGTGAAAGAATGACCGCTAGCGTCACCCAACGGCGATGTGGTTCAATCCACTGGTATGACAAGAAATCCTCGAAAGTAGACTCGTTTTGCTTAAAAACAAACGTATAACTTTAAATTGTATTCTACGCACTTGAGGCACCTTTCGGTTGCGTCAGAGAGTAATTTTTTGCCTTTTTTTTTGTCACGCATCCAAAAAGGCGCTCGGTGGCGCTGCTTGCGGCGCTGCCTTCAATTTCGTCTGCTTCAACTATAATGCGCTGTGCCGTGCGGCCCTCCGCGCTGGTTGTACCGTGCCGCTGTATTGTTGTTAGGATGTCTCACATATGCTGTGCTGTGAAGGCGTGTATTTATTGTCTCTTTTTGATGAATCAACTTGGCTTGGATTGCGGCAGCAGTGCTAAAATACACGCATAGACTGCGCTTACAGCAAAACAAGTGTTCTGCAATCGTATAATAATGCTTACTTTAACCGCTAGCGCGCTGAAAACGACTGTTGCATTCATTACATTAGTGTTCAGCGAAAATAAAGTAATCCTACAGAAATCACATGTGCTTTCGGTTTTAATTTTTATCGGCACTACTATCGTCATCGAGTCTAACAACCAGTGTTGTGGGCATGTTTCACACCAATGGAAGAAGACCGAACGCAGATCGAAAAATTCTGTTTCAAGAATTTCTACACACTTTCCAGAGAAACCGCTGCAAGGTTGGGCACTTAAGACGGTATGCTTTCGATTGCGGTACAAAACAGAAAAGCAATGACGGACGGTAGGCAGTCCCTTTAACTTCATTTGCCGCTTAAGACACCATTGATGAATACGTTCAAGATCAGCCTGTAATTCAACGACATCATGTTCATTCTAGATTTTTCTGTAAACAACGCAATCATCAGCAAAGAGCCGTATACTTGAACCTATGCCTACGTTAGTGTCATTAATAAAAATTATGAATAGCAAAGGCCCCAACACAGATTCCTGTGGACGCCTGACATGACCTCAAGAAAATCCGATTTAATGCCATTCAAGACAATACATTGGCGGCGTTGTGCCAGGTAATTCTCGATTCATTTAAAAATTCTTTCATCTATGTTAAGTATTCATAATTTTTCAAGGAGCAGAGGATGGGAAACAGTGTCGAAAGCTTTGCTGAAGTCTAAAAGGATGCAGTCAGTTTGCCCACCTAAATCAATTGCAGATACTAGGTTGTTATAGAACTCAAGAAGCTGGATCGTACATGAAAGGCCTTTACAAAAACCGTGTTGAGCCTTCGTTATCAACTCGTTATCCAACA
This sequence comes from Rhipicephalus sanguineus, assembly GCF_013339695.2. NCBI lineage: Eukaryota > Metazoa > Arthropoda > Arachnida > Ixodida > Ixodidae > Rhipicephalus > Rhipicephalus sanguineus. The sequence goes on from NC_051180.1 coordinate 6,346,328, forward strand.
AATGCTTCATTATAGCTTTGTATATTATATGTTCAATAATCTTACACGATATCGATGTGAGATAGGTCTATAATTTGTGACGTCTTTTTTGTAACCTCCTTTGTGAATCGGGACTACATTTGCTACCTTCCAGTCTTGCGGCTACTACCAGTTCATGATGATTTTTCGAAGATCAGATGAAGGTAAAGCGCAATGGGGTGAGCGCACTGTTTTAGAACTCTTGTAGAGACACCATCAGGACCGGTAGCTTTACTTCCGTCGAGATTCCCCAGCAAGGCCTCAATGCCACTAACACTAATTTCGAGTGGTTGAATAAGAGGAACACAACTACCTGGCAAGGGTGAGCTCAATGCAGACTTGGGAAGAAAAACTGATTGAAAGTAATTATTTAAGCACTTGGCTTTTTCCGCATCGTCGGAAAGAGTGCGTTCATTGAAAATAAGTTCTTATGCCAACGGGATCAGACCCACTTCCCTTTAAATACTGCCAGAAAGGTTTAGGATTTAGTCTCATATTTTCATTTAATCGTTTGAAGAAATGCTGCTTTGCATTTTCTGACGCGTCTTTATATTCGCGTGTTAGTTCCTGTAGCTTCCTATAATGAACTTTACCTTTCGTTTTTTTGTATCTTTTAAATACGCGCCTTCGTTTCTTAATTAGTTTCAAAATACCATAAGTCACCCATGGCTTTTTACACTTCTTAAGCTTATCCGAGTCAATACTCGGTATGAACTGCTCTGAAAATATGTTTTTAAATATGCTCCACTACTAATCTACGCTGTGTTCTTCTGCCAGCAAATAATCGAGAAGCCTTACTCTCTGAATTACTCTCTGAATTTTCGTTCTAATACCTGCTACAACAACCTGATGGTCGCTAATCCCTGGAATAATATCAACATTACTTACTACATTTGGCTACTGGCGTGTTTATAAACATATTCATCGTAGATTAAGTTGTAAATGAAGTGATTAACCACGTACACTAAACCTTTGCCAGTTTATTTGTGAACACACATAGCACAGATTATGATTGAAATTGGGTGTCATGGCCCCTTTAAAGGGTCACTAAAGTGAAATGTTAAATCTGTTTAGACGCATTATTCTTTTGGGACTTAGTCATTAGTTTTGCCATCATAAGTTAATCATCTTAAAGGGAAATGAAGGTCAAGGTTTAATCTTTCATCAGTTTAGCGTAGCGCCTTTGATGATTGCATCTAGAGCTTGTGACAAACAACTGACCATTGACCAACTGAGGAGCCTTGAGTAGGGTGTCCATATTACCTTACAGGCCCCAGAGGAGCAGTAAAATGGCATGAAGATTAGCCACACAGAAGGCAAGATCTATATGTTAGAAGGGAAAAAGAAACACTCTATGCAAATGTAGCTATACAAACTCCAGAGAACATATGAAGTTGCAATTGTTTGCAGAATTTAGGAAGAGTTTTCAAACCTGAAATGGTTTTGACAATTTTGTACAAATGCATTGAGCCAGTAAAGCAAGTCCTAAGGATCACTTGCAGGCCAACTTAAGCTCTCTGCGTTAAAATAAGACTTTAAAATGCGAATTGCTACAGGTTGCAGCGGTTCAGCCAAATGAGTTTTCACATTCTTGCTTCCACTCTACATAGAATTGTTCCATTAAAGGGGTACTGACACAAATTTTTTCAGTTGTTGTTTTCTTGCATCAGATGAAAGGCCAATTCCTTAAAGGAGTGGTGACAGAAAATTTGTCAACCGCTGTTTTTTGCTCTTAGTCAATGTCTACTGACTCGATAATAGCGGCAACGAAACTCGTTTGCCCCAGCGTGAGATTAATGTAATTATATGCTCGTATGTTACTACCGGAGGCAGTTTCGATATTGAAGAGCACTCGGTGGCCCCGTGACGTAGCCGGCCTACTTGATCAGGTGACCGCGAGAGCCAGTGACGTCACTGGCCAGCTTCTGCCATGTTGTCAGCGCTGCTGTTTCGTCTGCTGTGTTGAGCAGGTGTTGAGCGTTGCGTGTGCTTGTTTCCTCGATTGTCAAACTACGTTGCTTATCTAGTGCAGCAGTGGACGAAAGAGCTGGGAGGAGTGTAAAAATCAGTAAGAAAAGCTCAATTCACTTTGCGACTCTCGCTGGTAGCTGCGATTTTGTTCTTGTCGTCGTCGTCCAACTGAGGCGACGTTTACCACCAGGCTTGGAGTAGCCGCAGCATTAGACCTGCTGAAACATTTTCGCTCCGATCATTCGTAAAGTAGCAGGATGAGAAGTGACGAAGGAAGCAGTGAAATCACAACATTGGCGCTCTGTAAGAGTGTTTATGCGTAACATGCAAGTGACGTGATGTACGCTTTACTGACTCGTATTTATATCGCGCAACACCGCGTTCTCAAGGCATACCAATCCCACGTACGCACGTTGGAGGACCGAAGCAGTTATCTGTCCACTACGCAATATGATCCCGGCAGCAGAGAGCTTTAGTTCGTCTGTAGACCTCTAACGTTTGCGGGCACCTGGTTACCGGAGCTGTTGACGGCTGCAGCAGTAGCAGCAAGTGCAGAACCCATAGGGACATCTTGTGGCGTTTTGTCCAACTACAATAATTTTTTTTCTTTTTTTTCCCGTCGCGTTGCTGTTCTTGCTGAAAAAAAAAAAGCAATGAGAATACTGTGAGTTGCTAATTATCTAACTGCTAATGCTTTACACAGAATCAGTAAGCGGGTAAGTCGCTGCGATGTTATATTGTAGGTTTCTGGTTAGGCTATGCATCATCAGGTGTCGCTACCAGCGTTGTCAGTCTCGTATGCGCCTCCAGTAACCCGGGCAGAACTCGCGACGTACGTGGTATCCGCTCGATGACCTCATCGTCTTTTGCTTCTATTTCCGATTCGGCATCGTTGAGTTTCCGCCATGCCCTTCAGCCCACAGTCGATTGACGGCAGCATTTAGAGGCGAACCATTGCATTTTGCCACCAGGGAAGATTGACCGGTGTCTTGCCCATGCGTGGTCGTCTCTGATACTGGCTGCTCCCAGATGAAAGCCACCTGGTCGAGGTTCAAAATCATCGGTGACGTGTGCTGGTTGATTGCGCTGGAAAGCGGCATAGAAATGCCATGTCCCGCACATATCGGTGCGTCAGTGTCCCGCTGGTAGCAGGAAAGCGACGAACATCTGCATGAAGTACAGAAGGGGATTAGCCGACTGCATCGTTGAGTTGCCGCCGCGCCCTCTTAAAAGCTAGTTTCGGTTTCTACTGTACCCTGACGTCGCAAGACGATATGAGCTTCTTGTCACGTGCTCACGCAAGACATTGTGATGTTTCCACGGCCATCCGCGCCACGCCTTCGTTGGTGACGCAGGAGCGGCTATTTTGAATGTTTTGCTGATGTATAAGTGGCCATTTTGGAAGTTTTGGTACCTGACATCATCATAACTAGTCATACAGCGTGAAGTCACGAGAATTAGTACTGTAGCCTGATGTCAAGCTAGTGTCAATGCCACTGGGTGTGCCACGGGAAAATTGATCTTAATATCAAAATAAAATATCTTATCAGCATTTGCTGAGCTTCACATTTGCACATAGCTGTCTCCGTATGCAGTAGATTTGTATGGCAGAGTAGGCATGCCTTCGTAAAATGGTGTCTGTACCCCTTTAAGCGCAGCACCAGTCTGGTTGGATATGTCCAGTCTACGTCACTGAACCTACAGTGGGCAGCAAACGTCATCTGCCTGTGTTTAAACGTGCTCAACGTTGATGTGAGCCGAGTGACAGTCTTTATCTCAAGGTTTCTGTTCTCGGACACCATGAATTGCCGTAGGCGCGTTGTGTGCTGCAAATCTTGTAAATCTTGACTTGTAAAGCTCCAACATTGTGCAAGGCATGTAAGGCAACTGGCAAGCGGAGAGTCTTCAGCTCGTCGGTACATTGAGCGTCGGGCTCTCGCTATCCGATCAACTCCAGGATCCACGAGTCTGCAGCTGTTACTTCACCCCTGAAGACACAACCACATTGCCCGAGTTTGCGCTTATCGGTGATCGTTCTCAAATAATTTTTGTGTGTCCAAATACTTGGCATTTGCAGATTGTAGGCGTAGGGGAGAATAAAATGAGAATGGCTTTTGGTGTTGTGGCACCTGGTGGAGTAGATCTCAACTACTCCGTGATGCGCTTAGTCTTCACCAGCGATAGGCAGTGTTGAGAAGGATGGTCACTGATTATTGCCCATAACTGCTTTGGTACATGGTGCGTCGCTTAATTTATGGTGCTAATGATATGATAATTCTGTAGCTTAAATGGTGACCAAATTTCAAAAATCATTTCTGAGTCCCTTTAGAGGCACTGACAACCAATTTTTATGGTACCTGTTTTTTTATAGTGCAACGGAAAGCTTTCCATCCAATGCGTCTAATCACGGAGGGTACCACGGAAAACGCCGTGAAACATTTATAATCAGAATTTTTCTGTCTGTAGCGATTGTGAAGTCCTACACACATGACACATGCTACAAACAATGGAAGGTGAGCACAGCAGTGGTTCGTGTTGGTAAACTGCGGTTTGCTGTGCGTGAATGCACTCCACGTGCATGTGCCGAGGCTCGACATGTTTCAGTAGTTGCCGTGAATGCAGCACTGCTTCTCAGCGTGCAACTCCTTTTACCTCGTAAGCAGCACAGAATCAAGTCGCGATAAATAATATTTTGAGCCCTTATTTTGTTGCGCATGAAAATACCAGGCTATGTACAGCAAAGTAAACGACTCCATAATCCAGCTTCAAGGCGGCTTCTAACAGGCTGTACAACATACCGGTTTCTTGTGACCAATTAAGTGCAGTTTAAAAATGTAAATTCCACTCGGCTTGTGAAAATGATGCTTGTATCTGTCTCTACAATTCACGTTTTTTTTTTTTTTTGCAATTTTATCAGATTCTTATCGCATGTTCTGGCCAGTTGTCGATCCCTTTAATGTAGCGATATCACCTGGAAGGTTATCCCGGGTGATATCTGCACAGCAGTGCGGATATCACCTGGAATAACCAGGTGATATCCGGGTGAATAACCAGTATAATTCTGCACAGTAGTGCAGAATTATTTAATGGTTATGCGCGGCCAAAAGTGCACCTGAAACTGAGGTGATTATGAAGTCTGCTAGATGTGCGTGAAGGAATTTCAAGCAAGAGGTGGCTAGGCCATGGGTTACAGTAGTATTTATGAAAAAGGCCAACAAAACGGTGGCAGTGTAAGTTAGTAAGCGAAATATCCCATTTAGTTAGGTTAATGCTGGATTGACGATTGTAATTACTTCTCATAAAGCAGGCAGCACAGTTTTGATGGATTCCAGTTTATCTGTTGACTAATTGTGCACAAGGGAATAAGGACAACCCTTGCGAAGAAAGTTCAACTTCCGTAAGAATACCACTGTGCCACTGCACACTTTGCTTCGCAGGTCAGCATTGAATTTCTCTATTACCATCTGTGCTTTGTGCAAGCAAGCCAGTGCATCACGTGGATAAATTTGGTCTTGATTTGGAAACATGACTGCAAGAGTTTTGTAACCAAGTATTATCAGGGTGGAAAAAGCATGTTCTGCCAGCACTTGTTGGTGCCATTTTAATCAGTGGTAGGTTGCTGCTTTTATAATGTACACTCGTACGTGGAAAAAATGCTGCGCATACGCCCTACGTATCAGCAGACAGCGCAGCTCGTAAACGGGAATAGTAAGGAAGAAGCGCCAGCTGCATGGCACAATGCATCGGGGACCTGGCGAATTTTAACATTTGTTCCACCTGTACTGCCGTTGCCCCTTGACAGCACTGTGCATGCAAGCAATGCCGTTTTTATGCTACGTGACGGCTAAGATAACGCTCACAAAGATGACGCGTAACAGAACTACCCAAGCACTCACACAGCCCAAGCAGTGTGCATAAACGGAACTACAGCATAGAAAGCTTCGTGCAACTGTTATGGCATCAGTAAATGCAACATGGAGGCGATTGTACATATTACATCATTATGGAGATGACAAGGTACCTTTTCCTATACACCAATTTCGCAAGAAGGCTCCCGTTTTTAAAGCGCTCCACCGCCACCTAGCGTCTGCAATGTTTCACAGTCCTTCCGGTGTGTGGGTTTCCGCGGCGGTGTATGCAGCGTATACGCTCAGGTCACAAGGTACTGCTGTTCTTTGTGGCACACAGGCAAAACAGCAACGCTTCGCGAGTGTAAAGGCGCTGGTAAATAATTGCTTAGCTGTCAGTTTCAAAATGGCTGAAACAGCAAGCAGCGGTGGCCCACAAGACTTTCCCGCAGCAGCGCCGACGATGAGTAGACTGCCAATGCAGTTCTTCAGTGTAAATTGGTAATTGCTTTGTATGTTTTGTTATAGTTGGCCTAGTGGGGTTCTTGGAATATGCACTATAAAAGAACATTTAGGACAACTCTCGAAGTAATCGGAGAAACTTAAATGGAGACGAGCGAACACGTAGGCCATTGTCCGGCTGCGCGCTAGGTGCGCGCATTAGTGTTTCAGATGACTCTCAGGTTTCCGTGCCGTGATTATTCACGTTCAACGTAACTCTAATCCCTAACAGACCATTTGGTTCCGCTTGGCACATTGCAATACAATGTTCATGGAACGACAGGAGCACAAACACCCACGCCTGTGTTGATTCGCGTCGCGGTTGTAGTTAAAAGCTTGTGGCTTGGGATTGTTGCACAGGATAAGAAACAAATGTACGACGGGTGAGCTCAAAACTCGGCGTAGAAACAACACGATGATCAAATGAAAATAAGCCTGTTGCACATCTGGAAGCATGGCACGGCGTAAGTTCGCTTCGGCGCCAGCCGCCGCCACTAGCGATACGCCGAAAGGGTGCCCGTTTTTCGTAACATTATTGTCAGTTTGCTTTCTGGCGAGTATTTGAGAAGCATTACGACGAGCGCACGTGTCCAGGTAACGACCTGGCTTTAACGAACGTGGGCCAATTATTCACGACACCCATGCAGGTAGCCGCGCGAAAAGAAAAAGAAAGGTGCGGCTGTCATAACGCTACCCCAGTTATCGTCACAAAATTGACAAGTCGAGAAAGAACGTGCTCTCGACGAAACGTGTTAGACGCGTACCTGCGCCAAAAAACACATGTCATGCGGGCCTGTCTGTCATGTAGATTGGAAAGTGCTAATTTGATAATCTCGAAATTGCACGCGCTAAGATGGAACTTAGAATAACAGAGAGCTGAGCTAGTTGGTAAGTATTCATTCTAAAAAGACAGGGCGTGCAAACACGGACACAAGAAAGAAGTCGGGACACCACAAACGCCGACTAACAACTGAAGAGACGCACAACGGCGGAAAAAAAAGGGCACGAAAACTTATCTGCGCATGCCCATGTGCAGATAAGTTTTCGTGCCTTTTTTTTCCGCCGTTGTGCGTCTCTTCAGTTGTTAGTCGGCGTTTGTGGTGTCCCGACATCTTTCTTGTGTCCGTGTTTGCACGCCCTGACTTTTTAGACTAAGATGGAACATTTTCTAGCCACAGGCATTGTAAATCATGTGCTGTAGCATAGAAATCAGAGAGGTTGATGTTATGAGAGAACAACTCTTGGCCAAACATTTTGTGTGTTAATCGTCAGCCTTGACATTGGTTCTCTTTGATGCAGATAAGTGTACCAGCACCCAAGCACAATCACAAGCTGGTGTGATGACTTGAAAAAATGGCCATAAGTGCAGACAGAAGTAGGCGTGCTACATAAGAGAAGCAAAGTCATTTAAATGCATTGTGCACTTCGCATGCTTCGGCTGCCAGTCTTTTACGCTTCCGTAGCTGCTGCCGCAGCCAAACGTAGCGCAGTGGTAGTTTGTCGACCTGTTCTCGTCCAACATTTCGATTTGCAGCACCACAATTCCTTCAGTGCATCGACAAATGGAAGCACGCTGACCTCTCACGCACCATGCAGTGCAAAACTCGGGAATCCGCACACACCAGCGGCAGCGGTCGGACGGTTGGACACGCAGTGGAGAGAGAGAGAGCGGTGAAAATACACCAGTTCGAGGCTACGCTCCTTCTCTCCTTGAAAACAGTCTATAAATAGAAAGTGGACATGGAAAAGCCCTAACCAAGAAACAAAGAACGAAATAGATATCATTGTGTGCAGGGATCCAAGCATAATGCACTATGCAGCAACAGAGCCAGTCTAGTCAAGACATCATTTTGAAGCATCTGTTCTTGATTCAGGCGCCACTGACATGATTGTAATGACTGAGACCTGGTTGAACGATAAAATTCGGAAATTGTTTTCGACGACACTAAAAAGATTGTCAAACTAGAAAAACCCCCCTTTTCGTCTTGTGAAATGCACATCTGCTCGTTCGAATGATTATTGTAACGCACAGCATGCATCTCGCATCGTGCTAAGAGAAGCAAAGGTAGTCTTCTTTAATATACATTTTTTCACATAAACACTTTGCGCAGATTGCCCGCAAATCGAAAGATGTCATAGGATCGGCAGACGTTACAGAGGTTGTACCAGCCCCATTATATGTAACAAAAAGATGTAATGACTAAACTTGCCATATATGAACTATTTATTTGCTTTCGATTGAGGTATAAAGTGGAGCACCACATTGTGTAAATTGCATCTCAATGTGGGCTAACATGAAGATCACAAGTTCATTTTTTTTTTCGTGGTAGATTTAAAATTCTCGGTGGTCTGAAAACATTTTTAATGCAAAATATACCTTCCGTAGAGTAAGTATTGTTTACTGAGATATTCATACATAGTGCAATATTTCGAGAGAAAAAATGCCAACATAGAACATTTTGCAAGATTTCTGGAGACGTGCGTGGCAGAAAAATTTCAGTAATATTATTGAGCTTCAAACGCCTCACACAAACGCCTTTGCTTACTATGTAAATCAAATTTGGCATTGAAGCAAGAAACTATACTCCCAGTATTAATTTTCTGACAAACATCACTCAGACATCATGCGAAAATCGGGAGGCTCCCACAGGGCCCAAAATATTTTTGTCTCCGAAATATTCTAGCAAATTCAATGTTTTCAATGCACTGAATCAGCACGATTTAAAAAAAAATACATTTGAGATGGTTGCCGAAATGGCTCGGACGTTTGATTGGAATGGCCAAGTGCTGAGAGGAACCGCCTCCCCCTCCATCGCCTGCATTAAGGACATGTCACCTTTCAAGTCTGCACTGACCGATTATATCTTGAGCCTTTAATAACAGATTGTAAGAACATGTATTTTCATTAATTTGTTGTAGTTTGATGTTCTATTTTTACTGCAGTTTTTGTTAATTTTACTCGCCCCCTCTGTTATGTGTTTTTGTGCCCTGGGGGTTATGTCAATAAATAAATAAATAAATATAGAAGTAGTGAGAAAGATGAAAAGCAGCAACAGGATGGTGAGGGCCAAGATCATAATGTAAGAAGAGGCAGAATACAATTAATTGCTAAAAATACAGGCAAACTTGTATTTAACCTAGCTAAAAGCAAAAGAATTGAGGATTGCAATGGACCATTTTGCTTTCACCTGGTGGTGAAGTCTGACGAAAGGGTGCTCCAGCCAGCAAACATCTATAGGAATGTGAAGGGCATCGTGCTGAATTTTAATTTTTTTTTACGAGTTTTTAGTCTCTCTTCTGCGGGGATAGGTTGGCACACGCTAGTGTGTACTGCTGAACCTCCAGCAAGCATTTCCCGATGATTTTAAAGCCTTCAGCCAGTGGCAGGAGCACAAGCAAGGTGGCTGTTATCCTGAAGGCATATCACTCGTACTTAGCACACCAATCGCAGACAGAGGTAACGGAATAGCCTTTTTTTGTTGCAAATAAAACAGTAAACTATATTGAACGTAATACTAAAGGATTTAAACCATAATTTGAAGATCTTATGGGAATTCTTTCCTTTTTTCGAACATCTGTGCATTCGCTTGGAGGAAAAGTATCGCCTTCGTGATTGGAATTCGGGAACTGGTTGGGGATGTTTGCGAAGCACCGATGCAGACAAGTTTTCTGTTTTTTCTTGAGCAACTAGGCAAATGATGTCGCCAAGTTCTGCTTCGAGATGTCGTGTTGAGAATACATGAACTTTCTGCAACACCTGAGCACAAACCTGTGGAAAGCGCAAAATCCATCTCAAAGAGAAATATGCCTCTCTCCCAGCGATGCACTTTCAGTAACAAATAATGTAAGACACTGCTCACTTACTTGATGCCGAAGATGCCTCTTTGGCCCATCGTTGATAGGTGGTCCTGAAAACAACTTAATAAAAAAAGCAACAACACTGGAGGTAACTTCCTCAGGAGACAAAATAGAATTTACTTAGCTCTCAAAACTGACAGCTCAGTAGCTTCTTGCTGTCGCTGATTCTTGCCGACGCTACATCTCTTTCGGCATCTGAAGGCTCAGCAGCCACCCGTGGCAACCAAAAGTGACACTGCTTTTGGAATAAAACACATTTTGCAACGCAATGCACATGGAGCAGCAACTACATTGCCAGTGTGTGGATGGATCGAGAGAGACTGTAAACAAATGAACCCTGCACGTGGTTCCACGTGTACTGCAAATCAGTTCCACATGACACCAATAGCTATGCGGTGTCCGTCGTGGAAAGTGCAGAGGAATCGAGAAAAGAGAGGGGCCGGCTTTCTTCAAAGCGGCTTCAGTCGAGGCTGGGTACTGTGTGCATTTTGCACCAGCTACACCTAATGAGTGTGTATTTCCTGGGTGTACGATGCAATTTCTAAAGCAGCCAGGCTGTAGCGTTGTTGGCATCGCATTTGTTTACAAGTGTGAGCTCACTTCAGCTCGTTTTTGCAAGTGCCATGTATTGCCCTTGCAGGCGACAGAGTGCGACTTGGCGTTGGTCCGTGGACCGTGCCGCCGTGGCCTCCCGCTGGACGTGGCTGCAGGCGCAGGTGGCCGATCTCGAGTTTCGCATCCGACAGCAGACGGATCTGTGCCGGCAGCTGCGGAGGGCCAAGGGCGACGTGTGCCTCGAAGGTCAAGACCCGCACCACGCCGACGACGATGACAAGACTGAGGCTAAGCCGAATGGCCTAGTGCTCTCTGAACTCTTGCCCGGCTGCGCACGGACTCGGGCGCTGGCAGCCGGTTTCCGTAAGCGCAAGGTGGTGGTCGCGGCCTCGGCGCTTGCCTCGGCACGCAAGTCAGCCCGCTTGTCGGCCACAGTGCAGTGTCCGTGTCGCTCGGTGTGCGGACCCACGTCTCCCGGTGCCGCAGCTGCCGACTTGGCCGCACCTTCGGCGGACGGTGGTTCAGCGGTGGATGGGCCCACCTTGCCGCCACTCTCGCCGTGTTTAATATGCAGTGGCCGCTACAACAGCGTGCGACCTCTGGATGCCGAGCTCATGACACGCCAGGAGAAGGCAGCACTGCTCGACCCGGGCTTTCATCCGGTGCTCTCGTTTCCCGCAGGTATGGTTTTTGCTTGCGAGGAATGCAGGGAACCTCGTTCTTGGAGGTTATTCCTGGAATGTTGTTTGGTCCAGCATCACTGTCCATTTGCAGTGCCCCTCTTGGAATCTTTTTTGAGTCCAGGCACCACACAAACCTGTGGGGCTGTCACAGTAGAGCCCACAGTAGTGTAGTGCCAAGACGGCGTATGTGCACATACTATACAGTGGAGGTTGCCATTGTATGTAAAATGCTAAACAATAAGATGTTTGTTTGTTTACTTGGGATGACACCACCGATCTATGGTGAGAGTTACCACTCTGATCTGATGTTAAGATATGTATGTTATGCCGGAAACAATTCAACACCAATTTTGTGCCAGAAACAGCTGGTTCCGGATGAAAAAGCCAATCCAACATGACTCACCATGTGCCATTCACCATGTGCCACCGACCAATCCATCATGACTCACCATGTGCCATTCTGATTCTGCCTCTCGTTATTCGTCACAGACATGCTGTTTGTTGCAGTAGCAGAAGTAGAACTTTGTGCCCTGCTCTGGGTGCACAAACGTGAAATGGTCGTGCCAGTTTCCTTTTCAGCGTCCTAACCATTTGCTTTCCAGTTTCCTCTTTCGGGAATGACAGGAATGAGAGTGACACCATATTGTATGACGTCACTGTCTGACCCGTTAAAACTAACACGCCAAACCAGACGAGGCCCCATTCGTGCACATACGTTCGCCAGTCGAAACGCCTGCCGCCTAAATGCTAGCCTATTTGAAATAGCTTATCCTTGTTCATCGTGTCCTTATTTACACAACTTATATTGTCCAGATGGGCAAGAAGTGCTCTTTGCCGCGATGCATCTCGGGCTACAAATCGTGCACGGAGAAAATTTGCTTTTTCGCTGCTCCGAAGGATAGTGACCGCTTGAAAATGTGGCCACTGCTATTCCACGGAAAAATCGCGAGTTGCAGACAACAAATTTTGTTTGTGAAAAACATTTTGATGCGCGGTTTGTCACCAAATCATGGGAAGCGCTATTTAAAAGGAAACGTTCTTCTGGGGAAACATTATTTCGTATCATTTAGCCGCACCATACAATACTCGAGCTAAAGCAGCTTTTTCAGGCAAAAATATGTAAAATTCGTAGATCGTGCCAATACTGTGATAAAATTCTTGGCGCACCATAACGTATATATCTTTCAGTGTATTTATTTTGAATATATCAGAGCGGCTTCGTAGTCATCGGCCACAAGCTGTCGCCCACTTCATTGCATTCTCTTTCAATCCTGTATTTTCCGACGTGGGAGCGGCGCGTCACCTGCTAGTGCACGCCTCGAAAGACCTAAATAGTTATTTTATTCCATTACATCAAAGCATCCATCTTCTCGCAAATGTTTACGGAATTTGCAAATAAGCGGTTCGTAGTAAAAGATTCTGAAGGTTCACTTGATCTCATATGCGAAATGCCCCTTAACATGACACCTGATCTTTATATGATATTGACCGCAAATACATTAATTAATCTTTCGAGGGCAAATGAAGGGTGAATTCAACACGCGTCATGCAACTGCAGATTTACATTTGTAGACAAATGCGGGCACGATCGCCTAGGCCACGGTGTTGCCGAGGCCGAAGGTGGTGTTTATGAGCTTCACGCCGCATGCCGAACCGTCATGCATAAAACACTACTAAGTCTTTATATCTAACTTATAATAATAATAATAAGTTTATTTGCCACCTTTGTGAAATACAGATGGGGGGATTGTAGAAAAAAAGCTGTCCCCGGACAGCTTGACTAGCCTACAACCCTTTGTATTTGGCAGTAAGGCAATATCACACATAAACACACATATATATGTACATACACTCTTACGTAATTATACAAACACAAAGCCACACACACGCGCATATATACATCTGGTGGTGTATATGATATTACAATACTGCACAATCCTCACAGGGCCTTGCGATATTGCTAAACACGCTAAAGCACCGAATGTTAGAAGCGTCAGGTTTGTGCTGGGTATAGCCAGGTGGCCACCGTCCCGCGCGCGCCTCCTTTCGGCAAGAAAGGGAAAGAGGTCCCCGATTTCTCCTCATTCCAATGCGCCGTCGCTCCACCTAAACTATTCTAACACCGTGACTCAAACCTTGCTGAGAGCTCAACTTTCTGCCACGCTGCATGCGATGCTTTCATCTTAGTAATCGCCTTGCGATTACTAAGCGAACGGGATAGACACTTAAAAGGACGAAGCCGCCTTAAAGGCGGCTTCGTCCTTTTGTATATTTATCGCTTTCGGTTTCCGTTGTACAGGCTCTCCGTCTAAAATATGAGACGATAGCAGTATACTCACCATTCACAATGTTTATCTTACGCGCTGCCAAGGGATGCGGCTGAAAGACGAACCTTCGAGTGCCGCGTGCTCTCGCTCGGCGACGCGATCACTGGAACAAAGTTCACCTCTGCCGAAGATCCAAGCGTAAGAATACATACCATTCGGCTCCGAGGCACGAATGGCGCGAGTCACGTTCAAGCGAGATGCCCATAAAAAAGAATTATAAGTGTATTCCCGGTGCCTGTTAGCCACTTTTATTATATAATAATATATTTGAAACGAACCATCACTCGTTTTCCCTGACACTTCGTCGGCGGCGAAGTGTCAAAGCCGAAGAATGCGTGTCGAAACGTGAAAACTCACAGCAGCACACGATTTTGCCACCCGCCTAGGGGCGCTGCATACTTCCGTTGCCCCAAGGAACAGTGGCGGCGCAGTGAAGCGGACTTACGGGCCTGCGCCCAGGCACGCCGCGAACGCTCAACATAAATTTTTGTTTCTCGCTAAAAACAAAAAACAGTCCGATGGAACTTTCACAAATAAATATCCTTTGTTTACTCTTCCCAACGAGACCAAGCGTGCATTTTTACTTGGACTGCAGAGCATTTCACACATTTTTCAATGTTTGCGCCCCTTCTGCTTCGAAACTACTCGGTTATCGACTTCGATACTTTTTTGGCACGCTTACTGCCAACTATCCAGACATGTGATATAGTCCTATTTTGTCTGTAATATTCGTAGAATTTTAAAAAAATAATCAAAATGGGCGCAGAATTGCAGCTTCGCTTCACCACAAAGCACATCGTGAGACAAAGTCGTGGTCGTCAATGGGTGATAATAAGATAGTGCCGTTCCTTTTCAAGTAAACAGCAGATATTTAAGGCGTTCCGTAAAGTATTGTATTTTTAGAGTATTTTTTTTGCAACCTATGTTTCACCCACTGCGGTAAAATTCAAATCACTGTAACAGACAAGAAAAATTTTTTTTCCAAAAAATACTTTCCGAGGGCAAATAGTGCACTGATATGAACGTCCACAATTTTTTACAATACAATTGGAGAGGGTCGAGCGCAATGTCTGGGACGTTTGGCGTGGAATGACCCAGCACTGATTCAGTGTAATCTGTGCCAAGAAATCAGTAAGAATGAGTTTTAGGAGTTAACACTTGCACCAGAAGCACAAGAAGACAATGATTCAAGAAGGGAAACAACACCAGATCGGTGCTAACTTCAAACTAAAGTTTATTTTCACAAAATCCATGCTTATTTGTCAATCAATCCAGGTTGCATAAGTACATCATCATGCAAGAACATCTCATTCTGCCCCCAAAACCCACATTCAACAAGAACATCCGCTCTTGTTCAGTTTTGTTTTTTGGGGGTGGAAAAAATGCATACTGACTTGAGAGAATGCTACCCTTATTCCATGATAAGCTAGAGAAGAGGTCTGGTGATGGCTGACCCACGCAATGCAATGTCGTGAACCTTTCTATCGCACTACCTGGGTGCCATCCAGTCCCTGTGGGAGGCTGCGCTGTTCAGCTGGACGGCCACTGACAGTTGATAAACTAGGCTCGCACAGCAGGCCAGTTCACCAGCTGTGGGTTCTCTTTTTTTTAAACCTAGGAGATGGGTTTTGTACACGCATACACTGGCCTGGAGGGCATTTTGGCCACATGACATGAATGTTTGTAACAGAGTCGATCTGTGACGCTAGGGAGTGCTCAAGGTAAGCAATTAAAGAGAGACACATGTACCTTTGCTATATAGAGGTGTCGCGGTAAAATGCTCAGATACTGTAGGTGTGAAATATCAGAACCTCTTGAGAATGATGGGACAGACTTCCTCACCCTGCAGTCTGCCACCTGATTTGTGATCTTGGCATGTGAAGAGCAAAGCTTTCTTTTTGATAATCCTCTCTGGTTCGAAGCTGCCCTGAAGCTTGGCACAACTGATTCCTGATCCAAATTAGAAAACTAGCCAGAGGCATTGAAATGTTTAGCATTGCATATGGCAGAATTGACTTGGAAAGCATCGAACGAAACGAAAACAAGTGTTGTGAGTAGTATTGATTGTTTTGCTGCCTAATCCCATAGAAGAAAGCCAGTACTGCAGTAGCGCAGCAGCGCAGCTTTGTAGCCGTTTTTACAAACAAGATGATTGCAATACTGAAAGCCATTAATAAATAACTGTAGTTACTTGCCACAATTGTGACATTGCTGGCCATAAATTTAGCAGAATTTTTAGAAACAACTTGGTGACTATAGCTGAAAAATTGTCAATCATTTGGATAAGTCAAATGGGCAAATATCCCGTCCATTGGAGATTGAAATGCATAATTTAATAATTGACAAATTTTCGTTAATCATCCTGTTAACTGATTTCCCTAGCTATTACAGTGCACAAAATGCAAATAATTTTAAAGACACATACATTTGAAACCAATTTTTAAACTAGCACGAGCTTTGAGAGACATGTCAAACTTGTGATAAAATTGCACCGTTGTACTTGCTTTTTCAACAAAATGTTTTGTTAGCATTGAAGCTCAAAGATTACGGGAATACCAATGCATTTTGTGACAAACTTTGGAAGTACACCCGTGAGCAAAAGTGTACAGACCACGGGAGCGCGTGGCGAAATTGCCGTCTGCTTCGTCTAGTGGCGAGCTGTCTGCTGTCGAGAGCATTGATCTGGTCAAAGCGCGGCCATGCTCTCAACAGCAGGCGGTTCGCCACAGCAGATGCTTATTTCGGCCCATTTCGGCACACGCTCCTGTGGTCCATATACAATTACTAACTGCTGTACATATTTCGAAACTAGAGTCAATGGCGAGTGGACATGGATCCCAGTGCACTGCCTTCAGTGTAAAACACAATGTGCTGAAAGGGAAAGGTACACACTGCGTTGTATGAACCAGTGTGCTGCACTTCACTGTCCGAGAATGGTACACATCAAAAGCGGGATGAGCAGTGATGCTCCTGAGAGAATCAATCAATTCTAGGAGTTCAGGATGACTGTAGCTTTGGCAGGGCCATACGCCAGCTGGTGCTGGTCGCTTGAGGGGGGACATAGCAATGGGAATGGTAAATTTGGTCATTTTCCATTTATTTTTTAAATGCAAAGCATGTCATAGCCAACTTCTGCGACCTTGAGCGTGTCTGTCTGTCTGTCTGTCTGTCTACCTGTCTGTCTATCCGCCTACGACTTTGTGCTCTCCTGGCCGTTTAGTTAGTAAGGTGTATACCAAAATTGGTATGGCATAACATGACTATGATGAACATTAATGACAGGTCATAACATGGAAATCAATATCATGACATGCATATTGTGAATGGCATGATTTACATGTCACGGTCTTGGTGCTCATGTGGCCGTTTCATTAACTTGATATATACGAAAATTGGTATGGCATGACAAGAGTGTATGATGAACATAAGTGACAGGTCTTAACATGGAAATCATGACATGCATGTCATGTCCAGCATGATTTACCTGAGATGGTCTGGGGGCACTCGTGGCCTTTTAATTAAATGGATATATACCAATATTTGTATGATGAGACATTTCTCTGACGAACATAAATGACATGGGTAACATGAAAATCATGATATGCATGTCATGTACAGCATGACTTAAATGTCATGCTCATGCTGCACTCGCGGCTGTTTCACTGGCTTGATATACACTGAAATTGGTATTGTGCGACACGACTGTATGATGAACATAAATGACAAGTGGTGACATGAAAATAATGTCATGCATGTCATGTATGGCATGACTTACATGTCATGCTCATAGAGCACATGTGGCTGGTTCGCTAGCTTGAAATACACCTAAGTTGGTATTGTGTGACGTGACTGTATAATGAACATAAATGTCAGGTGATAACATGAAAATAATGACATGCATGTCATGTTTGGCATTATTTACATTGCAGCTGTTTTGTTAACTGGATATACACCATAATTGGCATAGCATGAGTGTGTGACGAACATAAATGACAGGTCATGCACTCTATGTACCAGAATATATATTTCATTAGCATGGTACATACAAGATTGTGCATGCATGCATGACAAACATGCGATATATAGTGAACTAGACGTCATGCCATGAATGACCTCATTTGCCTCAAAGACAAACAAGGCAATGTATACAGCTCTTTGCTGGCTGCTTCGCATTACACAGATTCCCACAGTGCGTGGGATCTGCCACATTTTTATCTTCTGTGTTGTGGAGGAATATTAGAACAAAATGAGCAATAGAAGTTGAGAAAAAAAGCACTTTACAAGTGTGCTGTCATCAAACACATGAGAAAATTGGGCTTCAGAAAATACGAATAATGCAGCTTCCCCTTGGCACAGTGATGCCATCTTCGCATCATTGTAAAGAGGAGAGATCGAAACTGAAGATGGCCAGAAACCTGCATTTGTCTAATAAAAAATAAAATCAGCTTCATTCTGAATCTCGTTTTCTTAGCTTTGAGCTCTGTTTTATCAGCTTTCTTTTGTTTGTGCGGTTGCTGTCAGTAATCCCTGTGCCATTTCACAAGTAAAGATAAAACCATTCCGTTTTTCACACTTGGATCCTGAGGCATTGTTGAGTGCCGTAAAGCTTTCCATATTTACCTGCACCTCATACAGATTTTTATAACTGGCTTTTTGTAAAAGTTGTCAGTAAAACAATATGTGCCGGACATTTAAAAAATGTTTTGTGTGCTTTTTTGAATTAAACTAATTGCTTTATGGCACGGAATGGGCCCTTATGAATATTATTGCACAAAAATCTTCACGGACGGATGTATGTTTAATTGATGAATTCTGGATGACAATGAGGGCCTGTCAAGTGTTGTAACCCAAATACTATAACACAGGGGTCGGCAACCCGCAGGCCACGAGCGATATTATGCGGCCCCCAGCACGAGCCCCTCCTCCCCTGTCTGAAGGCCGATATGGCTGTTTCGATCTCAAATGGTGTTGAGAACAAAGAAAGATTGCTCCAGTTGGCATCGCCTCCCTTCTTTGCACTTAGCCATAAGTGTCCACTTCCTTTCTTACCCCCCCCCCCCCCCCCTCTATAGATTTGCTGTGTCTGCTTCATACGACTCAGCCCTCCACCTCAAAAGGCTGCCAACCTCTACCATAACAGCTCAAAAGCAATTTCAGTTTTAATAGCAACGTAACAAACCACATCTGGATGCCAAATTTCATCACTTTATCTTCATAAATAACAAAACATTCATTGCCGTGTACTCCCTTAAGGTGGTAAAGTTGTTGTATATGTTCGAAGGACATGCAGTGCTGTATTTACTCTCTTGTAACTCGAGGGGCGACTTACCATTGCATCCAGGAAGAAATAAAACCACGAAAGTAATATGAGGGGAGGCTTTTTGTTGCGTCCAACAGAAAAAGAAGAAAGACCGCCAACACAACGTGAGGCGAGCGGAGGCATAGAAAGAGCATTTATTTTTCAAACACTGTTTCAAAACGTGGTAGTTCGCACGAACCCACATTGAACTTCGTTTACGGGATGCCCTACGGGATGCCCATTTGCCAAGTGACGTCACTTGTTTTGAACTGTATCAGTTCAACACTGACCACCTTAAGGAGATTGCGCTGTTCTGTGACGAAATCAGCAACACACTGCTCCAATTCAAAGTGGCGGCCGTGACGAGGCGCACGGAAACCTTTTCGGCCGTGCTTACACCTGAAAAGGAGCTCTTGCTGGAGCCAGCACTCGCAGATGGTCGCCTCACTCACGTCAAGGCTTCTGGCAGCAGCCGATTTCTTCGGCCGTCAAAATAGCATGGCTCTT
Source organism: Rhipicephalus sanguineus (assembly GCF_013339695.2). Taxonomy (NCBI): domain Eukaryota; kingdom Metazoa; phylum Arthropoda; class Arachnida; order Ixodida; family Ixodidae; genus Rhipicephalus; species Rhipicephalus sanguineus. Next base: position 6,365,895 of record NC_051180.1, read on the forward strand.
AAAATGGGCGTCCTACTGAGCACGACACGTTCCCATTGCAAGGGAAGCCGAAGCGGAGTCCAAACACCTGAGGGCAACCAAAGCCACTGAGACCGCCACACACGACACACAAACAAATGCGAAGTGCATGCCGTCACAGAACGGAAACAAAGAGAATGGTTATTTGCTTGTAGTGGACCAAAAAAATGGCATTCGGGTAGCATATGTTGCCATTGTAAATCGTGAAATGGCCGAAAGCGTAGTCAACCAGAATTGGGTGCATCATTGCACTTTTTAGACATCTTAAATTTCAGTATAGATTGTGAGGGTCGACTTCAGGTAGCAAAAATCTAGGGAAAAAAAAAAAACTTGCATTACATTCAAGTAAATACGATAATTCTAAAGGTACCCTCCAGTGCGGATGGTTTCATAATTATGAAACGGCACCACGAAGTACGGCAAAATCACAGAGGAACACTCTAAACTTAAGCGGCGGAACTCTCGGCTGAACTTTTATTCAAATGCACAGAACACAAATATATAGCTACACGTGGCTATGCACAGATAACAAAAAACATATAACCCTCTACTCGTTTCAATACATTATCTGTTTATGCTGCAAAGCAAAACATGGGAAGCTGTCATGACTCTTTGATTTTGTATATGCCAAGCCCCGATCATCTCTCGAGTTGCCTGGTCGTGATGCCTTGCAGCAATCTTGTTTTTACTGGAATGAGGTTCACAGCCAGACTGCTGGCAATGTGCAGCAAAATGCGATGGCCATTGCTCCCTTATTCTAACATTTACACATCTTCCTGTCTGGCCCATGTAATGACAATGGAATACTGTGCACAACACCTGTGGCATACCTAATAGCTAGAGATATGTGCTTCACGCCCCAGCCTGACTTCCTTTTGCTCTTTTTTTTCTCTGCCTTTCTGTTTACACATTCACAAATTCCTCCTAGTTTATTTGGCACCAAAAAAGCAACTTTCACACCGTATCTACATTTTTTTAATCCACGGGATAGCGTGTGAACATGGTTTTTTCAACCGGTTCTTTTTAAATTTTCTGGCCTTTTGCAGACTTTACCGCTCGGATTACTTTTTCACAGGACCTGGAAAACCTGCACTTTTCATTCTGTCTACCTGTCTTGACACTTCCTTTGATTCTCTGCATGTCTTTTCCACAGCCGAACGTAGACTGGCAACGGCAATACCATCCTTTACTATCTCGAATGCCCTGATGGATAGTTCAGAATTTTTTTCGAGCGCAGCCAGAATTCCCAACAAATGTGGCCATAAGTCAAGAACAGCAAATACAGAAATCGTAGCTTTTTCTGCTGAGGAAACTCAAGCTTAAACATGAGGCCTTTGCCTCATTCTTTGAATACATCATTCACAGATTTTGAAGCTCTGTTATCGTCTGCTATGCTTGATGTTGGGATAGTTGGTAGTTTATGTTATAAAATTATCGATGTGCTCTGGTTTACTGAATGTGTGGGCATCTGCATGTATGAATGGGCCATTTCTGCGCTCGATTGATTTTATATGAAAATTCTACTGTGAAGATTGTCGTCCGTGTCTCACGAGTGCTCACTGTAGGCTCTCTGTGGTGCTCGCTGCCTATGCGAGGTTTTTGTGCCCTGCGTTCTGCCATAGCTGAGGAGGCTACTGCTGAGCAGGGGTTCTACAGTAGAACCCCGCTGATACGTTTTTGAAGGGACCGTAGGAAATAAACGTAAGAGACGGGAAACGTAAGAGCCGAAAAACAGGAAAAACGGCAAAATATTTAGTGGTACAGAATTTTATTTCAATTCTTACGAGCAGCACGAAAATTGGCGCGCTCAGCCGCGATCTAGTCGATGGATAGAAACGCGGAGCTTAGGACGGCCTCATCCACAGAAATGTAATCAACGTATGTGATTATTTTAACACCAACAGCTGTAGGCATGAAAGAAATAAGCACACGCAATCACGACCGGCGCGGCGAGTCCGACCGCGAACCGCACGCACGACCGTGTGAGCTCCAACCAGCTCGAACTCCTCCCGCTCTCCGACAAATAACGATGATGATGAGTCTACGCCGACGCGATGGCAGAAGTGAATGCCAATCTCGAAGGCCTTGCTTTCGCAAGCAATTACGTCATACACGCCATGTTTGTGCAATACAAATCTCAAAGGCTATGCTTTTGTCAATAGTAAATGCCAATCTCGAAGGCCTTGCTTTCGCGGGCAGTTACGTCATAGACGCCATCTTTGCAATTTGAATCTCGAAGGCCATGCTTTTGTTTGCATCAATTGAAAGATTCTGTTGCTTGCGCCTCTCATGCAGCTAATATTACGGTCAAACGAGGCCAAGCTGCGTGAAAATGCACCATGGCCGCTCTCTTTGGTAGTCACTCGGTCGGCTCCGGGCGCACTTCGCGACGTATCATATGGGAACGGTCCGACAGTTACGACGTAACAGCGGGGTTCCCAATACATTGTATCCTATGGGAGCTATGCCGGGACCGGCGGAAAACGACGTAACCGCCGGGAAAACGCAGCAGTGAGGAACGTAACAGCGGGGTTCTACTGTATAACATTAGAGCACTCTGTCGTGCTTTTATTCTGTTCTGCCTGACCTGAAAATAACATCACCCATGACTCAAATATGAATTGGAATTGGTGTTTTATGAAACGCTGTACCTGTTTCAGGAAATGCATCAATTTTTTTTTTTTTTTCCTATTCACAGTTGCTGTGGGTAAAGGAAGCGTTGGTTGTGCGCACTCAGTCTGGACTTTGCATTAGGCCACTGGTGCGGCTGAACTTGTGGGGCGTGCTATGAGGCATTGGTTATGTTATATAGCTGAGAGTGAGGTGTTGCTTTATTTTCCCAAAAGGGGGGATGTAGAGGGCGTGAGTGCAAAGCCGGATATGAGGCACCCTCTAGGATAAAAAGGGTGTGTTGTATATAAACAGGGTCACTTCTGCTGGGGACTTGGAGCATGCGTATTGATTCCACGGCCCTCGGGCTTTGACCGGCATCCTAGGCTCGAACCCGCCCACCACAACTCCCCTCAACACGGTCGCACCAGCGGCCTCGGCAAGCTCTGGCGTCAGCCAGGGCAGCCCAGAAGCTAAACAGGTACGCCCCAATCACTACTAGAGTGACTGTCCGTTGCCTCTCGAGGCAAGGGACATGACTCCAAGTAGAAAGGCGCAGGCAGCATCAAGGAAGTGTCGAGAATCTCTCGACTGCTCCAAAAAAGACAAAACAGCAATTACAGGGCCTGACAAAGGCCCTGTAAAATAAATCAGTCTCCCTTCTGAGACACACAGCACACGCTCACTTTTAACATGGGCACAATAATACAACAGAACATCAGAGCACTTTTAGACAACCTAGACGATGTACAAGAACTTCCAAGTAAATTGTGTCTAAAGGTGCTGTGTGCGCAGGAAACATACCTGAATTAACACGTACAACTTTCCTATGCCAGTATATTATTTTCTGGTAAGACCACGATGATGCTCTTGCCTCATTTGACAATGCTACTACTACAGTTGATAAGTGTTGTGTGTCAACATCTGCAATTACTAACACTGCTGGAAGCAGTGACCGTTGAGGCTCTGTTTCTCAACACTTATTACGGTCTGCTCAACTTATATGCCCCCAAATTGTCAACTACAGAAACATGAATTTCGAGCACTCTTCGGTGAATGGCCGGAACCATACATCCTCCTTGGCGATTTCTACACACACAGCAGCCCGTGGGACGACTTTCGCACCGATCGGCAAGGCCATTTGAGGAGTTTCTCTCATCTACTGGCGCCTGTCTGCTAAACAGGAAGGAACATACTTACCATGCCTCCCCAACGAAACTTATTCCTCTGTCGATCTCAGCATTACATCTTCAACCCTCTTGCCTCTCTTTAAATTGAGTTAAGAATGCATATGCTAGCGACCATTTTCCGATAATTCGGTGTAGCTTTAAATCCTGCGCTAAATGCAGCTCCACTACTGTGAAACCTGAGGAAGTGCGTTGAGTTCCCACTGCTCCGTTTACCAAACCATTGACAACGTCAGTGTTTGAGGTAGTAAGCATGTAGGGTTTCCACGGCACGAGTACAACCTTGTTAGGGTGATTCACAAGCTCAGTGTGCGACATGCGCACTACTTTTTGCTGCGTTTTATTGACTTCCTGTTTGTTACTACAGTTGAGATAAGTGTCGTCTGCAGCGAGTTCCATTGGGTTGTTTCCCCCTTCAGATGTAGCGACGAAAACGCTGGAGGGAAGAGCAATCGCGGGCTTGACTGAAGTCCCTAAAAATAACTAAAAAGTAAAGTAGCGCCATTTGTGTCAGTGTACGGCACCTCCTCTCCCGTGCGCTTGTAGATTGCAAATGATGTTAGTCATTTGCAATCTAGAAGCAAGTGCCGTATTTTCATGGTGTCTGACAGTATAAAAATGTATGGTACATAATCTGTTAGTGCGTGAAAGTGCTTGCTCCTGATGGCAGCGCCACTGCAAACTTAGCAGCGCTAAGAAATTGCTAGCTTTTAAGAGTGGCACACTAACTTTATACAGTCAAAGCTCATTAATTCAAAGTCACTGGGAATGTGAAAAATCTTTTAATTAAGCGGGTTTTCGAATCAACTAAACATACAAAAAAAGTGAGTTTGGTCGTAAGGACGAATGAATGCGATAGCAAAAAATTGGAATGTCACACGAAGAACGACAAGCAGCTCGATACTTGCAGCGCGCCGCTGAAGCACAAAGAAGGACGCCCGAAAAGAACGCACAGGCATGCACAGGGCAAGCGTGAACTAACAGCTGTCACAGTTGTGGCGGCTTTGTGCTTGAGCAACACGCTGCAAGTGTCGACAATGTTTGTTTCCTCAAAATTATGGCGCATACCCACTCTGGGGGAATGGCCAAGACTGCGTGTTGACTATGGAGAATCAAACGCTCTTGGATATTTCTTTTTCTTTTAAATTGCGGCGCGTGGAGTGACCCCTCTGCGTCTCCTGCCACAGGGGGTGTCTGACGCAAGGTGTGCCCGGGGTTTTTTTTTTTTTTTTTCCCAGATCACGAGTGGGTTCAGAAAGGGACCACTTTGCCGTGTGCATCTCAAGGCCAGTTTTCAAATTGAAAGAAAAATTTGCAGTGGCTTAGTTCAGCTATGCCAGGATATACGTAGTGTCAGCTAAGGTTCAGCTCATTTTTCTTAGCTTTCTTGGTTGTCAAGCTCCTCCGCTTTTCTGCTCCACTTAGCAGCATTTGCGCTCTCCTTCTCCATGGCTATACCACACTGACAAACACCAGTCTGACAAATGGCTAACCACCCTGTCCGTCCGTTTTTATTTTCCTCCTCCCCGCTATATGTATCCCCCACCCCCCCCACCCCGATACGTCTGCGTATGCGCGCAAAATGAGAGGCGCTATCAAGCGGCTCCGGCTCAGCGTCAGACGGCCACTGCGCAATGGAGGTGCACAGTGGCTGGGCGCGCGCTGGCAGCAATGCGTCTGCCACGGCTATGACATCACTCCTCTAGAATGCACAGACCGGCGAGACGCGCATGGCGGCGGCGGCTCCGGTGCGCCATCTGTGTGCCATGTGACGTCGCTGCTCCTCGTGCATGCGCAGTACGGCTCTCAAACTGCCATGCGAAACTGCTCCGCCTCGGCCGGTGTAGCTAACGCTACAAAATGTGGGCGCGTTGCGTGATAGAAAACACGCTGAAGCTCCTCCGAGATCTGCTACCACCACCGCTAAATGAACATAAATAGCTCGCCTTTATTTCGGCGGCGCATACATGGTGTGTGGTTGAGTTGTCTTAACGCAGCGCGCTGGGTAGCGAGGCATACATGGCGTGTGGTTGAGTTGTCTTAACGCAGCGCGCTGGGTAGCGAGGGGTCGCTGGTTCGAATCCCCGGTCAGGTATTTCAGATTTTTTTCTTCTGCTTTATTTTTTCTTTGTGCCTTTTTTATATATATACATACATATACATATCCTGGACATGACGGCGACGGCAAAAATCCGCCGAGAGTGTCCATATAATTGCTATCGCAATAAAAGCTGGATGCAAGGAACTTTGAATTACTGGAAGTAATCAGAATGGTCATTTGCGGTGCCTGCTAGTTTGCAGCTCCTAGGCAGTGGCGTAGGCAGAATTGTTTTTTTTTTTTGATCCGACGTTAGGTCTGGGCAGATAAGTGGGGTCGAATGTCATCTTGTGCTCTATGTCCCATGTGTCTCCGGCTACGCCACTGCTCCAAGGGTTATGTTTTCTTAATACCTGGTCCCAATTTTGCCGCTAAACTGGGGAAACGGGGGGGGAAAAAAGCAGCGGGCCTTGCTGCTGCCAGCACAAGAAAAAAAAAGAAAGAGGGAAAAAACCGGTCTTGTGGTCAACTAAAATGCGCGCCTGCGGAAAAGATGTGCTTTGCTGCAACACAGTGGTGACACACAGGCAGCATGTCACCTGCTGCTCGCAGCGTCAGCGTGTCATGATGCGACCATTTGCCCATGCTTTCTGGTAAAATAAAGAATTTAATAATGACCACTGTGACGGAATTCGCGATGTGTTCTGGATGGAAAAGATGGTCATTGAAGTTTTCGAAGTAGGCGTTGCAGGCAAGTACTCCAGCAGCAGTGCAAGTCCGCAAATTGCCGGAGCAACCGCCAATTGGAGGTTCGCATACATCGCGAATTTCGTCAGACCGCCCTTTATTAATTTCTCCGTTTTGCCCGAAACGGTGGGTAAATCGTGGCGCGCTGACGTTGAGAGAAGCGTGCATCAGCGTGATCACACTACATGGGATCTCTGGATGGACGGACAACACGCTGGGCGCACTTAAAGGAGGCCTGCACGCCGATCTCGATATTGGCCTGCACGGTCAGCGGCTACCTGTCAAAATGGAACACAAATTTTTAGGCATCATTTTAGACGTGAAGTTGACGTTTGTGCCATACACATTAAAAATCTCGAAAACAAGTGCATGAAGGCATTGAATCATCTATTCAACATTTACAGAACATGGCTATTCGTATCATCACTAATAGTCCATTCCAATCGAATGCTTGCACACTTCTGCTAAATAACTCTATTTTACCAATTTCTGGTTTGTTTAAATATCATTCATGTATTCTCTTTTTTAAATTACTGCATAATCGTCTACCTTATGTATATATTGATGGCAGATTGCGTACCAATAATAACTGCACTAGGTTTGCACACAATCTTAATTTTCTTCTTCCTCGATGTAACACCAACTATGGTAAAATGGCATCATCTTTTTCATCGCTTAAAATTTGGAATGACCTTCCATTACAACTTAAACAGCTGACTTATTTAAACACATTTAGGCATGAATTAAAGCTTTATATTCTCTATAAACAGTTTCACTGATAGCTTTTTTTGCTTTCATGCTGACCATTTCTCGGTGTATAACGTTGATTGTTTGATGTTTCTTTATGCTACAGTTGACTTGCGTTACTTTTTGATGTTTTTTTTCTTTTGAATTGTATCCTATATTTGTTTCCCCCTGTTTTTACTGTACATCTTCTCTTTGTGTATTTTTAACCGAGGGTCCCGTTTGCAGTCACTGACTTTGGGACCCTCGTCTGCATATCTTTTTGTACCGATCATTGTAATCTCAATTGCAATAAACTGAAACTGAAACTGAACTGAAAAATTGGTTGCACGCAAACTAGACAAGGACGTAGAAAACGTGGACGAGCGCAAACTTTCTACTGAGTTTAAACTTTGTGCTCGTTCGTGTCACTGCCCCATGTTGGGGCAGTGACAGAAAATGTCTCGAGAATTTGTACAAAAAAAAGTCTCGTACGCACACGCCTCGACTACGGTGCCATTGTCTAGCAGTTTGCGTGCAACACCAAGCGCCTTGAAGATGCTTGACCCTGTCCACCATCTAGGCACTCGCCTTTCTGCAAGTGCTTTCCAAACGAGTCCTGTAGAAAGTCTCTACGACTTTCTGCAGTCTGTACGAGTCCTGTAGAAAGTCTCTACGTCAACAAGTGGTTGCTCCACCTGCAGAGATCCTACACATCCTTCGTATATTTTCTCAAAGTGATCGGAAACAATGAACACCCCTCACACTTTAATAGCAATGATTTGTACAGTTCTGCTCTCATTCACAACCGTCCTTTGGCGAGGCAGCCCTACTCACATCGTGTGAGAGGCCTAGCTGAGGAAATAGATCTGCCACTTCTTGAACACCATTTGGTGGCTCCCGCTGTACAGTCAGGGTGCGCACAGGTCCTTGAAATCCTTGAAAACCCTTGAAATTGAAAATTTCGTTTTGAAGGCCTTGAAAGTCCTGGAATTTCGTTCCGGTCCTTGAAAACCCTTGAATATTGGGGATTTTCTCAGGGTCGGATTGCGCGACTTGCAATTCATGGCAGTTGAGTGTGGTGCCGGGCAAACTTCATTGCTTATCGCGTTCCACGACATCGTGATTGCGAAGTCGAAGTCAGACACGGTCAAACTGCCTGCATTAGGTTGGCGAGATCGAGGCATGCACACACCCGCGGCTACATCTTTTTATCTGGCTTGGTTTGGTTTCGGTTGGCCAGAAGCCATAAGCTGATGGCCACAGTGAGGCTACAGCATCTTGAGCTCTCCGGATAAAAGAAAAGTTGCACGAATGCGCTTGTTGCAGTAGACTTTACTAGTGTTTGAAATGTTTTCTTTTGGCTTTGGTTTTAGTGGTATCCCTCAGCAACCCCCTAAAAAAAATACAACACACTCTACTAGCCTCAGCCACCTCAGCATGTTGGCCACATTGTGCGCTCTGCAGCTTGTCAGTGCTTGCTCGTGCTCCGGTGGTGTTTTGTTTTGCAAGTGTCGGTTGCGGCGCGCATTCAATTTCACATGATCGTGCATGCAGGTGGCATAATTTGGAGTCATGCCTGGGAAATGTAACTTCCAGAGCGCTTGGCTCAGCAACGATGATTATAAGCGTTGGATTGCGCCGGATACATCTGACCCCCACCGTGCAAAATGCACATTGTGCAAGAAGACCTTCGACATCGCTTCTATGGGTGAATCTGCTCTCAAGACCACGCAAAAAGTACAAAGCACTGTGGAATTATGAAAATGGCAGCTGGAAACTCGATGCAGACCTACCTGACAGCAAGCACAAGTGAGCGGCCCACTAGGTCGGCTCCATCCCAAGTGACCGATCTAAGCAGTGCCTGCAAGTCGCAAGAGGTGGTTACCGATGCGGAAATTCTGTGGACAATGAAAGTGATTACCTCCCACTACTCGTACAGATCGTCGGCACACACCGGAGACTTGTTCAAGTGGATGTTTCCTGACAGCGAGGTGGCCAAATCATTTTCTTGTGACAAGAAAAAATTGCGTATGTTGCTTGCCATGGGCTTAGGCCATTTTTCTTGTCGTGCTTGCAAGAAGAGGTATAGAAGTCCGAATAATACAGAAGAGGTACAGAAGTCCGAATAATACGTCGTGCTTTTTGATGAGTCAACGAACGACTTCCTGCAAGAAAAGCAAATGGACGTGCATGTGCAGTATTGGGACTCCTCACACAAGGTGGTCACTAGGTACTGCACCTCCGCTTTCATGGGGCACTCCACGACAGACGATATGCAGGAGATACTTCTGAAGGCTTTGGAGCCTTTGCCACTTGGCAAGATTCTTCAGATCTCTATGGACGGGCAGAATGTGAACCTAAAGTTTTTCAGGAACCTGCAAGCTCATTTTCAGGAAAACCACCAGGTCCAATGTGTCGACTTCGGGACGTGTGGCCTCCATACTGTCCATAATGCCTACAAAGCAGTGGGTTATTGACATTCTACTGTCAAGCATGAGTGCACTCTTCCATGATTCGCCTGCACGAAGGGATGATTTTTCAACCGTGACTAACCAGAACAAACTTCCTCTGCCGTTTGTGTCCCATCGATGGGTGAAAAACACATTTGTGATCGAGAGAGCTTTGCTTCTTTGGAATGATATGAAGAAATACATGGAGTCCACAAGAAGCAAGCAGGTGAGCTTACCGAAGTGTGCATCCTTTGAAAATGTGAATAGCTTTTGTCCCGACTCCTTGACACTGACTGGCAAAACTGAACTTCGCCGTCTGTGTCGCATCGATTATTCAGCCATTCTTGAAAGACTTTCAGTCCAACAAACCCATGATCTTCTTTCTTGGGAGAGACCTTGAAAGTACAGTAGAACCCCGCTGTTACGTTCCTCACTGCTGCGTTTTCCCGGCTGTTACGTCGTTTTCCGCCGGTCCCGGCATAGCTCCCATAGGATACAATGTATTGGGAACCCCGCTGTTACGTCGTAACTGTCGGACCGTTCCCATATGATACGTCGCGAAGTGCGCCCGGAGCCGACCGAGTGACTACCAAAGAGAGCGGCCATGGTGCATTTTCACGCAGCTTGGCCTCGTTTGACCGTAATATTAGCCGCATGAGAGGCGCAAGCAACAGAATCTTTCAATTGATGCAAACAAAAGCATGGCCTTCGAGATTCAAATTGCAAAGATGGCGTCTATGACGTACCTGCTCGCGAAAGCAAGGCCTTCGAGATTGGCATTTACTATTGACAAAAGCATAGCCTCTGAGATTTGCATTGCACAAACATGGCGTGTATGACGTAATTGCTTGCGAAAGCAAGGCCTTCGAGATTGGCATTCACTTCTGCCATCGCGTTGGCGTAGACTCATCATCATCGTTATTTGTCGGAGAACGGGAGGAGTTCGAGCTGGTTGGAGCTCGCACGGTCGTGCGTGCGATTCGCGGTCGGACTCGCCGCGCCGGTCGTGATTGCGTGTGCTTAGTTCTTTCATGCCTACAGCTGTTGGTGTTAAAAAAATCACATACGTTGATTACATTTCTGTGGATAAGGCCGTCCTAAGCTCCGCGTTTCTATCCATCGACTAGATCGCGGCTGAGCGCGCCAATTTTCGTGCTGCTCGTAAGAAGTGAAATAAAATTCTGTGCCACTAAATATTTTGTCGTTTTTCCTGTTTTTCGGCTCTTACGTTTCCCGTCTCTTACGTTTATTTCCTACGGTCCCTTCAAAAACGTATCAGCGGGGTTCTACTGTATTGTGCGGAAGCTCCTTTCAAAATTCATGAAAGCCTCAGTGTTGTCGTCATTGGGAGGAGTTGATGGTCTGCTGAGGGTGGAGGTTGATAACCCCATTAACCATGCTCCACTTGAAAAAGTGGATATTGGTCACAAGTGTGAACAAGCACTGAAGGATTCAAAAGCTAGTGCAAAGGGTGCATTTCAATTCAGAATGGAGTGCAATTTTTGGCAGCTGTGACCAAGAAAATACTGGAACGAAGTCCCCTGAAGTCATCTTTGGTTAGAAACCTGTCCTCTCTAGACCCACGGCTCATGTGCTCAAAGCCGGATCAGTGCCTGGTCGGCCTAAGGAAGGTGCTAGACACCTTGACCATGGCAGGAAGACTGAACGACAGCCGGTGGGAATGTGTACTTGCAGAGTACACCGAAATGCTGGAAGAGTTCAAGCACGAGCTTCGCCTCTTTGAGAGGAGCATTAGCAGGCTGGATGAGTTCTTTCGCGAACTCTTGAGCTTCCATCCCTCCTACAAAGAGCTATGGAAAACAGTCAAGCTCCTTCTTCTTAGCCGTGGACAAGCAAGTGTTGAACGAGGGTTTAGTGCCAACCGCCAAATCTCCGTAGAGAACTTGAAGGGCTTGTCGTATATTTTACAGCGTGTCATATGTGACTCAGTGGGGAGGGCAGATGCCATTTTAAATGTCGCCATAACAAAAGAGCTCAGATTGGCTGTGTACGCAGCGAGGCAGCACTATGGTGCACCTAGAATCGGAAAAGAGAAAGGGCCAAGAAAATTCCAATCAGACAAAAAGACTATTATCGAGAAACTTGAATGTATGCAGCTGAAGAGGAAGGAACTGGAAGCAGTTGTTGCTTTTGATAACTTCTACTGATGGCTTTGCCGAAAAGGCAGAAGCAACTGGAGACATCAGACATGTAGTGAAATTTAACAGCCTGCGAAAGACTGCAAAAGTTAAGACTGATGAACTTGACAGCATTAAGACACAAATAGAAGAAAAACTGAAAGACCTGCTCTGAGCCTCAGAGCTTCTAATGTAGTGAAACTGTTCAATAAGTGAGCATCATTTGTGTTGTGCAATAAAATTTACTGTTAACGACAGTCGTGTTCCTTAAATTTTTTGGAAGGTCCTTGAAAAGTCCTTGAATTTTTCTCTTGGAAACCTGTACGAACCCTGACAGTACAATCCACTCTTGAAGGGAACACACAAACGCGTGGCTGGCTGTCCGTGGTGTGCTAACTGCTGGCGAGATTTGTAAATGCAGCGCATGCATATAGATTCACGAGGGCGTCGCGTGCTACTTCTATGCGCCAGCGCTCGGCTTCAACTGCCTTGTCTGTTATCAGAAGCGGCCAGTTGCTGTCGCACTATGTGAAAAATGTATGACTGGCTTATCGGTGAGCATTGATACAGAGTTGTGCAACTCTTGGTGCTGTTTTCCTTGCACAAGTTGCATCATTTTTTTTTATTTAAAAGAGTATGGGCGTGTGGCAACACACCAGCATCCTTTGCATCCTTCAAAAGTCTTTTGGCTAGCTCTTGCCCCCATATATCCTCTGTCGCAAAAGTATAATCAATGAGATTTCTCCTTCAAGTTTACAGTCATATGTCGTTCTGTGCATGCCTTATTTCATTGTGCGCATGCGTTGTTGTATAGGCGCGTTTACACTAGAGTGACGACACCGATTTCGGTCTGCCGACTGTCGCCGGGAGTGTCTTTTGTCATGTTGTCGTCCTATTTACACTGCAACGACGCCAACAGTCGGCCGGTCGTCTGTGAAAGACGCCGTCTGCGTCTTGTCGTGCTCCCAGCCTCTCGTCGGCTGATTCTCTTGTCACACAGAAGGCGCTCGCAGTGACACCAACAAAACTTGCACGCAACATTTGAAAACAGGGGACCACCTGCGCCTCATTTAAGCCTTCCTCCCTCCCCTACCATTTTTCCCTCTCGGGGTAGCAGCCCTTGCCACCCATTCCGGTGGCTTTGGGGGAGGACAAAGTGGAAGCAAAGAAAACGCATCAGGAGGGGCGCGCAAGGTGCCCATTGTCAAATCCCCAAGGATCTCCAGGGGGGCCTCTGTTATCTCCCCCAAGATCTCCTCCTTTGACATTCGAAGCAACGACATGGGCAAATTTTCACTCAGCCACAGATCTCCCGACGACCTGCCAATGCGTTTTGCTGGTGTTTTTGGTCTGCCATCATGTTACACTACTACGACATGCTGTCTTTGGAGGCGTCGGCGTCATCGTCGGCGTCATCGTCGGCCTAGTGTGACTAGACAGTCCAGCGACATCGTCGGCGGGCGACTCGCCAATTGTCATTAAAAATGTAGCGGCCTGAACATCCTGCAGCTGTAGCTTCAGCTTTGTTGCTATTGCGAAAAGTTCAAACTCACTTTTCCAGATGTTCTAGTTATGGTAAACGTCGCCAGTGGTGTCGAGAGGCTTGGGGGGCAGTAGGAGTGTCGAACTCATCGGTGCGTCTGCAGTTCTTGACGATTCGGCCGTTGTCTCGGACTTGGGCATGAGGGACGCTCGTCCCGTATTGCCTCCGTTAAAGCTGTAGTCGCATGGAAAGGTTTGCTGCACGGCAGAGGCTAACTGCCGTGCCCACTTCTGACACCGTGTAAACCAGATGAGTAGCAAGGAACAAAAAGCATTGATTCGGCAATGCAGCCGAGTATATAAGGAGGCTAGCAATAAGCGGTGGGAGCGTTTCACATGCGCGTTGGTTGACATGCAAGCATGACTTTGCGCTCCATTACAGCGCACTTCAAATCACGCACCTGAAAAAACCTCCCGACGTAACATTTGCCTTCCCTAGCATTGCCCGCCTTTACTGCCCGCCAGCCAACGCTGTTTTCTGCTCTGAAGGGCACATTACACATCACATGGACACAGCATTTTGTCGAACTTTGCGTTCCGAAACTACCACTGAGACGCGACCGTCCGAGCAGAGCACAGCCCTGTGAAAATGGAATTTTTGCACAACCTGCGCCGTTCTCCACTGTAACGTCAAGTCCTTTTTTCCATGAATCAAACAGAAGCACACAAGCAGCATTTTATTATGTCTTGAGATGATCGGAATGTTTTCTGTATCATAAGTAGCTTGAATACTCAGTGGTAGAGCATCGGACGCGTTATTCGAATGTCACAGGTTCGGTCCTTGCCGGCGGCAAGTTATCTTTTCATCCAGTTTACTTTTTTCACATTTATATCGTAATTACTACAAATAACATCCCGTATACTTTCCTTGGCATTATTGCCTGTTAGTTCTCCTTAATATTGTGTCTAACAAAGAAAAATGAGCCCTTAAAAAGTCTTCTTTCCTTAAATTCTAGTGATAATTTGTACTCTGGGACTCTTGACGTCATTGGGCTCATTCCAAAACATTCCATTTACCTTAATTCCTTGATTACTAGAGCACTGCTATTGATAATGTCGACGTTTTAACGTTCTCAAACATGGACCTTTCACTCTGACATAAATTTTTATTTGCCTTTAGTGTCCCTTTAACATCGTCATTGATCACATCCCATACCATGACCTGGCGCTGTTTGTCCACCACGGGCCCTCGTGCCATAAAATACCATATATCATCATCATCATCCCAAGCCAGTCTATAACGTGTCCTTTGAAGGGTTTGTAAAACGTGTGTTCTAATGGCAGATGTTTATGTGATGGTGTCTGCAAGCTTGACCCTTGAACTTCAGCTCTGTAAGTAAAAAAGAAAAGAAAGAAGAAGGAAGTGTCACTATCTTTCATTCGTGATCAGTCTGACAATACCTTACCATTCTCGTCTGATTTGATAGTTGAACCTACAAACACACTGAGCTATGCATTGGTGTCGTTCACATGGAATTGATGAACTTCTCACTTTTTTTACAGACATACCACTGAAGCTGCACTTTGAAATGCTGCTACGGACTGGAGAACTTCAAAAGCTTGCCCTGAGAGCATCTGCAACATTAAGGAAGTATGTCTGGACTTCTGAATTAGAGATTTAGCATTAACAAATGATTTATGAGGAAAGAAGATTTGTGTACTCATTATCCAGCGTGTCGCAAAACAAAAGTATTACCTTAATAGTAGCTCTTTGCAAATGGCTTCATTGTTAATTTGATCAAACTACTTTATTGTATAGCAAGACCTGTCAAGTTTAATGAATACAATGAAGGATTCGTAAAAAATACTAAGAATTGTTATACTACTCCAAGTTTTTAATTATATTGGCTCTTTCATTACCTTGCCACTGTGCTCGGCGACAATTTATACGGGCAGTGGAGCGAAGGCTACGAAGGCGGGGCCTCCGCATGTTTCTGTTACTACGCAGCTAGTCCGGCAGCTTGCAGCCAATTCCAGTTTCGCTTTTGCTTTCTCGCAGCATTTGCCGACAATTCAGGCTGACATTACCTTATTCCAACAAAGACGTTGCACATAACTTGCTTGTTCTGTTTGACAGCCACTTTCTGTCACACTTCCAGTATATCTTACTCGGATAACGAAACTGCACGTTTGCGGCCGCACGTGGTCCAGCCGGCATCGGGGACGCCATATTTACTGCGAGACAGGCATGCGGAAAGCGTGGTGCTAACCAAGAAATGAAAAAAGAAAAAAAAAATGAAGTGTTCCGTAACTTTTTTCCACTAACGACTTCCCATGCGTGTTTTATATTTATTGGGCGCGAGGAGTTACGGAGTTGCCCTCTATTGGATGCGCCTCGATTGCGTGCTAGGCAGGATACCGCCGCGCGCTCCCCATAGGATTTGCTGTCGGCGCTCTACAAAAACACCTCGCAGAAGCCCTCCAGGCCATTTCTGCTAGTACTTTCGAAATGAAATATGTTCTTTACTGTCAAAATAATAATTTTCGACGAACAGAAAGCACACGATAGTTTACAATCACTCTCCTTTCAGAAAACGGAGCGCCTGCCTCACGCGGTCACCGTGATGGAGATCCCTGAATTGGCTTCTTGCATTAAATGTAGTCGGTAGCTGATGCAAACTATGTGAAATATCTTGTTAAAGCTAGAGCGGACTGCCTGTATAACCAAATGCAGCATAACAAAAAGAAGCCTCAAGCCAGCGATCTCGGGGGTTGGCGGCGACCGACAGTGCTTCTGCATGTATCAGCATCTGCATGTGTTCGTACTGATGGTTTCGCTTTCGCTTCGTGCGTGTTTTTGCACCTTCCTGTGGACTTTAGACCGCAAAATATGAGAATTTGTGAGTACGTGCACAAACTATTGTCGCAGACGCTATCAGAGCAGTTCAAAAACAATTTTGTTACAACTACAGTTAAACCTGGATGTAATGAACCTGCATGTAACGAATTCCTGGATTTAACGAATTTTTTTCATTCCCCAATACCATCCCCATAGAAGGCCATGTACTTGTGACCTCCATGTAACGAAGGTATTGCGGTAATTCACCTGAATGTGACGAATTTGCGGCACTGATCATTTATTATTTTGAGTCGTAACGTTACTAAAGTCTTGTATACAACGCATAAGTTTTATAATACGAAAATTAATAATACACGGGGGCAGCTGCAGTTAGAACGCATACCATTGCAGCAGGCAAGGGCGTGCCGTGATGATGATACAAGCGTTGCTAGAATAGCTTGCGCCGCTTAACGGCAAACGGAGTTTCCTCGTTGCAAAGCCTTCGAGATGGTAATGCGGCGCGCCATCTCGAAGGCCACGCTATGCAGCTTTTGCTTGCGAGTTGCAACGTCTGGTGGCGCTACTGTGCCAAACGGGTGAACGAAGCGGTGAGGCGGGTACATGGAGGAAGGAAAAGCTAAGGAGAGCCCCTATCGTATCCCAATGCATTGCGAAAAGTGTGGCGGGAGTGACGTCAGATTTATGGGGCAAACAAACCGGTATGGGGCAAACAAAACAGCAGACGCCCCGCGGCGTGCTCTCCGCGCAGGTTCGCGTCTGCTCGGATCTGTAGTCCCGGTGTAAACTTTCCCCGCCACGGTGGCCTTGTGGTTATGGCGCTCGACTGCTCACCCGAAGGTCGCGGGATCGAATCCCGGCCGCGGCGGCTGCATTTTCGATGGAGGCGAAAATGTTTGAGGCTCGTGTATTTAGATCTGGTGCACGTTAAAGAACCCCAGGTGGTCAAAATTTCCGGAGCCCTCCACTACGGCGTCTCTCATAATCATATTGTGGTTTTGGGACGTTAAACGCCAGATATTATTATAATGGTGTAAACTTAGCACGTATCGTGCGGTTTGCACGCAGTAAAATGTTGCAAGCAGACGTTTACCAGGCTGTTCGTGTGTGGCAGGCCCGAGCGCTGCGTGCTGAAATTCTTCGTGGAGCGTTTTTGTGCAACAGTACAGAAGGTACCGGTACGTACCGTAATCAAAAACATTCAGCCCCTGCCTCATCGTATTCAAACTCACCTAGCAGTGACTGATGCGTTCTGCTGGGCGTTAGGCCTTTCTTTTCCCTTCTCGTAGCCCGATTTCCAGATCTATTGCCCGATTAGCGGTTCTTTGCTCGTGTATATGGAGTGAGCGCAGTAGCTATTCGGCGCAACGCCAACCTATTCGCCGCGTAGTGTGGAGAGGCGGTCGGCGGCGCATATACGAATGCACACTGCGGCGCTTCGTTGTGAGCTGTTTGAGTTGATTGTCGGCGAATAAAGTGCGTTGATTGCAGCTTACTGGTAATATTTACGCTCTTCATTGTTGAATCGATGAACGAAGGTCATCCAACGTTACTATTACTAGTGAGAGAAGCGCAATCTGCCGATGAAAGGTATGCTCGCCCTGGGTGACAGTCTGCGCTTATGCACTATACGACGTTTTTTGTTGTTTTTTCTGTACGTGTTTAGCTTGTGTTCTGTGTACTACGCACTGCTGTAGCACGCCTAAGCTGCTTAACCCTTTGCGGTCCAAAACCTTTACCCACTTTCCGGCTCTAGCGGTCCGAAACTATTTCGCCAGTTTCTGGCGCCGCGAATAAAAACACAAGCTGTGGAAGAGAAACGCACAGGATATTTATTTTTGCTCCTGCATTCTGCAGGCAACTCTTTTAGTGATATTTGGGCAACGTATGATACCGCTCAAAGCATTCCCCTGTGTGCAGGCCAGGGTTATTACTGCAGGTTTCCACCGCCGCCGTCGGGCGGGGCCCGACAGCGGACCGCTACGGCCGTGTTGCGTTGTCGGGCGCTGCCCGACAACGGACCGCAAAGGGTTAAGTGTTTACTTCTTCATTTTGTATACCAGCCCATGTTCCTGTGCAATGAGTTCAATAGCACTGTCCGCGCGAATACGCATACGTTTTCGAGTTTTCATCGATTGATTACGTGCACGACAGTGATGCAACAAAGGTCGCACGGGAACTCCGTTTTATCACTGCCGTGTCATTCCATTATCTTTCTTTTTTAGGGGACAGTTTGAGTACCGAAGTGTCAGACTTCACTTGATAGAAATATTTCGCTGTAGTGGGACCACGACTGTACAATAAAAGGACATCTTAAGCACAGCTAAAGCTCACCATGAACTACAGTGCTGCAGTTATACACCTAACAACAACGCGAAAGTGCATGAGCCTTGCTTTTGTTTACCACCGAGTCGCTAAAACGCGGCATGCACACACTATTTAATGCTCCTTATGTTTGGGACTATGCCAAGCGCACATTACGACGTGCTTGTACCAGAAAGCGGCACCAACACTGAAATGATTCTGGCGAACGAAGGGTATGGCACCAATACACAGCCCTCTCGAAAGTCGCACTCACTGATCTTATTACAATGCGCATGCAGCCGAGCAAGCTCATTTGCTTTTGTACACCATGTTAGGTATACGTATGAGCAGTTAAACTCGCGCTAACATAACAGAACAAACCGCCATTTGAGAATGTGCAGGACGTACGCGCACATGCAAACACGACGTGGCTAGCAGACGACGCAGGGAGCAATCCACACTAGGCGCGCTTCAGCCAGTAGCCACCAGGCGGCGACTCTGTTCAATCTTGCGGCCAATAGTTGATGTAACTTCAAGTCGAAAAGAAGACACCGCTGTATTGTATACGCGATCGTGCACGTAAAGTTTGTAATTCCACTGCGCACACAACACAAGCACGCAGCGAGCGCACACCGCACAATACATACACCACGTAATCCGATAACAACAACAAAAGTTTATTGCCCTTTCGTTTGAATGACACACTCTAAAACGTACGATGCCTTCAGTGCATGGTATGTACGGCGCGTCAGACGCCAAAAACAAAATTTCACGTGTGTTCTGAGTTGACACAACGAGTAAGAAGCAACAGAGCGCACATCCGAGAGCTCCGCATGCAAATACCATGCCTTAGTGATCAGTAATGAAGTGAACGTATACGTACAAATGAAAAGTGACACCTGGTACTGTCCGCAGTGCACGCGATTTGCACCGGGTATATGCAACAGCTGGGCATTGCGTAGCTTTCCTAACGAACGCACACAAGGAGCAGCACACGTGAATCGACTACGCCGCTTGCACGGCGAAAAACAAACAAAAAAAAAAGGCTGCAAAAGTTTCGCGACTCGCTCGATGCGCGCATGCGCTTGCAAACGACGCGGCGGAAATCACGAAATGTTTCGCTGCTCCTTCGCTAGGAGGCAATGCGGGCGTTCGCGATGCGGAGGCTTCACGAATGTGACGTCAGGGCCTCTCCTTAGTTTTTGCTTCCTCCATGGACGGGTACGTTGGGTACGTCGTGTATCCTCTCTTGTTAGGCCTCTCAGCTGCTCTCGCTGTGAAAATGAGCTCCGTGCCGAGAAATCCCAACGTTTTTGTCTTTTGAAGAAAAGTTTGCGATTGTAAATGCGGTTTCCGCGTGTGAGAAAAAGGACGTTGCTGCGCGATTTAATATCCCAGCCAGCTCCCTGTCGACGATATTGAGTGCAAAGGACAGCATCCGCGAGGCAGCGGAGTCAGGCACGGGCTCGAAGAAGAAAAGACTGAAGAAGTCAACGTACGCTGATGTGGACAAGGCCGCCTTCACCTGGTTTCTGGACACACGGGCACGCAACGTGCCCATAAGTGGCGCAGTCCTGCAGCAGAAAGCGAAGGATTTTGCGTCGATTCTTGGCCATGACGATTTCAAGGCAAGTAACGGCTGGCTGCAAGGGTTCAATAACCGGCACGGTGTCGTCGGTAGAGTGATTAGCGGCGAGTCCGCATCTGCTGACAGCGATGCCTCTGCCTCGTGGGTGGCTGAGAAGCTGCCTGGCATCTTGGACCGCTATGAGGCGGCAGACTTGTACAACGCCGACGAAACGGCGTTGTTTTACCAGATGTTGCTGAATCGCACGCTGGAGCTTAAAGGGCACGATTGTCGAGGCGGAAAGCAGAGCAAACTACGCGTCACGGTCTTGCTTTGTGCAAAAGTGACGGCATTGACACAAGAATCCCATGTTGAAGAAATGCCGGATGTGGCACTTGTAGAAACTGTCCAAGATCGCGGTGATGGTGAAGGTTCGTCAGAGGCAGATACATCGCCGTTGCCTACCGTGAAGGAGGTCTTGGACGCGCTAGACGTTCTGCGCAGTCACGTTGGCTCACAGGATGACGAGGCAGCATTGGATGAGTTGGTTACTCTGAACCGCCACGTGACTTCATCTTTGACGTGAAAGACACAAGCCAATATAACGCAGTTTTTTTGTGCTAAATAAATATTTGAGGTGAGTGGCACTGAACTGGCGTCCGCCGCGTCTTCGTTTGGTTTTCGAGATAGTTTCTCTAGTCTTTACTCGAAAACTGCATGTAATGAAAACCTGGATGTAACGAAAATTCGCGAACTTTTTCCAATTTCGTTATATCCAGGTTTTACAACTTCGGCGTGTCTAAGGCAACTTGTGATGTGCCGTCCCAACGATTCAATTTTTTTTTTTCAGTCTAAATTCGTGTACGTTTCACTGTCATTTGACAAGTTGCCTCGCACTGCATATTGATCGGCCTTCTCAGAGAGCAGTGATGCAACAGTTGTGCCAATTTGATACAACTCTGTATTTTTGCGCCAAGCTGAGCCAAAACGAGCCCTTAAAAGTAATCTTTTCTTCATTCATAGCGAGGGTCTTGTTCTGGCAGACTTGATGCCTTCAGGTAGTATGCGAGGGATTATTGGTCAGCTGCCTGCTCATAAATAGATCACGTGCTACGTGACGCCAAAAAGTGTTTCACACTCGCCGCCATAGCTGCGATCGGCGCTGACTAACACTCCTAAGCTTGATCCACATATATACCCTATAAAAGTGGACGGGGAGATGACTGCTGCCGTAGCTCAGTGGTAGAGCATCGGACGCGTTATTCGAAGGTCGCAGGTGCGGTCCCTGCCAACGGCAAGTTATCTTTTCGTCCACTTTACTTTCTTCACATTTATATTCTAATTACTACAAATGACACCCCCTATACTTTTTTTTGGCGTTGCTGTCTGTTAGTTCTCATTAATATTCTGTCTAACAAAGAAAAACGAGCCCTTACAAGTAATCTTTCCTTCAACAAATCGTAATGTTATACGAAGTAAGGCTGGCAGCAAACTCCTTTGTATTCGATCTCGCATAACTCTACAAAACGTTGGCGTAAGAGAATACGGCCGCTCCGGGGAAAGATGCTCTTTTTGCACAGCGTCTTCGCATTAAGAGCGCAGCACGTAGCAGGATATACGAGCAGCCCGCCGATGGCTGCCGAGATAGCGCACACGCCAGCGATCCTGACCGTGCCCTTAGAATCAAAGTTCAATGTTGCTGCTCGAGTGACAGCCCCCCCTCACATCTTTTCATGCTAGTTCAAGAAGGGTGGGGCGTTTCCTCTCTGCTTCGACGGCAGGCCTCCCTAGCGGAGTGGTGTTATCGCATGCGCCCTCCGAGCGACAGATGGGCTGGCTTGTTTGATCTCTGCCTCAGCTGCATTGGTCACCGGCACTGGCGCGCTTTTACCCGCGGTTGAACATACTATGTGATGGGGCATGTTATCAATTTGGACTTTATACGGGACATGACGGCACAAACCCCTTGAGAGTGTCTATATAATTGCTATCGCAATAAAAAAGGACAGTGGTTCTCAAATTTCTTGATGCTTGTTTTATTGCGTGCAGAATGCTTTTTAAGCCACTTTTGCCGCAGTACACTGGCGTCCTGCGGAAAAGCGTATTGAGATTAGAAGGGGCTATTACCGCATTTTCCTGTTTAAACTCGCACCCTTGTATATGTCGCACCCCCCTCAAAATGGCAGTTTTTCTGAAAAAAAAAAAGTATACAAGTCTCACCGGTGTACAAGACGCACTTGCTCATCAGACTAGTGACATTAAAGTATCGCGTCGTGAGGAGGCACTGCAAAAATGCATTGCGGCGGCCACCGCTTTTGCACGTTTCCAGCTGTTGGCAGACGCATGCATAAAAAATCGCCCGCATCTTCCCACGGGGGGAACTCGAGTAAATGCGTCGCAGAGTGGTGGGGGTATCGCGTGAATGTTGCGTAATTGGGTATGGTTTGGGAATGCTTAACTGTTACACAATGTGCACACCAAGTACGACTTGAACGGCTCCAGCGTGCACGAAGTTCTGGGTCCGCAGCTCGCTTCAAACGCTTGCATTCAGCGTCGTATGCTCGTCTCTTTGCAGCCTTGTCTTCTGCGTTGCTTGCTGTTGTTGACGCCGACGACGGTGAGGGTGGGGTAACGTTGCCTTCAACGAGTGGTGGGACGCTGATTGAAGGTACTGTTACTTCCATTGCATCTACTCGAGTCAAGCAAAGCGTCAAGTCAAGCGAAAGCCAAGACTCCCTTGACTGAATTCCGAACGCGCGCTCCGCTGGCACTGCTGTACTGCTGGCACATCACTCTCGTCCTCTGACTCGCTTGAATCGGATTCTTCAACATCGCCATCGGCTGCGCTGGGGATCAAGCCAACCTTGCGAAAGCCCGCCACAAGGCGCAGCTGCACTGTTGAAAGCCCTCTTCCTTGCGCAGACTATGCTCGAGGTCCGGCCAGCGTGCCTTCTTGCCCCGGTTGGCCTCCTTTGTTGACTTCATCGTGCGGAGGACGCTGTGGGCCTTGCGCCAGTCCGGGATTATTTTTTCGCTGACATCAAATTGCCTCCCTGCTGCTCGGTTTCCGTGTATCTCAGCAAATTCGACTGCGCACAGCTTGAACTTGGCGTCATAGCTTCGCTGACTTCGCTTTCCACATGGCGCCACGTTTAGCGATGCTCTACCGGCTCTATGCTACGACGCATGACGCGTGCAGCAATGGCGGACGGATGTGATGGCAAAGGAAGTGGCTCTGAAATCCAAACTTGCTTTCCATAATTTATAATTTAAAAAATACCCCCACATTGTCACCACTCTTTGATTATTTTTTTTCCGTGCAAAACTACATCAGCTGCGTTATTTCTAGGGTGTTAACTTACCGTTAATCTTATTTTCTTTGAAATGTGGTTTCTGTGCATGGCAGAAGGCGGTGCACGGTGAAGCGTCATTTGATGCCTGCTCGACGCAAACAGCCTGGCCACCCAAGCCGTGGCATCCAACCCGATTTTGAATGTATATAAGTCGCACCGTTGTATAAGACGCACTGGCGAAAAATTCAGAAAAAAACCGCGACTTATACACCGAACAATACGGTAGTACTAGCTGTCAGGGACACAGCACATTTTGTTCCTTTTTAATTACTCATTCGTGCACGTGCCGTGTAATTACGAGTCCTAGTATGATCGCTGACATCTAAAAAATTATTGGCAATCATGTGGAGCTACTGTGTATGGCGTTTCTGCGGCCTTAAGAAACAGATAGACAAAAACATACGCCAGTTTTATTTTTTCGCCACCCCCACATGCTCCTGCTTTACGAAACTCCCGAATTTCGAGGTTTCCAGGTTCGCAGGTCCACATTAGCATTTGCAGAGCCTGTCGAAATATTTGACAGGCCCTGCAAATGCTAATGTGGATTTAGTCATTGTTCGCACTGTGGGGTGGCTCAACACACTGCTTTTATTGAAATAGCAGTGTTCACGTGCACTGTGCACGAGTTAGCTGATGTTGAATGGTTTCTACTTATTTTTGTTTTCTTTTCTAAAAGTAAGCCTTGTATGTTATACTGCTCCAAATTTCGGATTCCGTGCTAAAAAATCAAGTTTTTTTTCGTAACCTCCAAATTTGGATTTTTGTGCTCCAAAAGCAAGATTTTGCTGCTCCAAAAATTGCTCCACATCCTATTTCGGTTGTTGCACCCCTGAGAGAGCAATTGCCGCTGCTTATGTTTTTCAGTGCGTTCGTTTCGTTTGGAGCTCACACAGTTTGAGCAAATGCAATGCCTTTTTTAATGCCTCTTAATTATCATTCCCTTTGCATTCCAGTGAACTTGCCACTCTCTGCCATCAACAAATTCATAGTTAAAGCTTCACCACTTCGAGGTTGCGAGGCCAAGCATGAAGTAGCATGCAACGCCAAGGAAAATTAAGAAAATACAGTAATGATCGCTGGACTTGTTCTGCAAACGTCTGTGAACAAGGACCCACATCAACTTGAAATAGTGGTGAAAGAAAAAGTTATTGCAGCAACCTGCAGCCGCAAAACACAGTAGCAGCAACACATAAAGAGTAAAATGCAAAATTTTAATGCGCAGCATTTGGCGAGTTTCCCAGCAATTTCAGCAGCATGTCGTGCCTAACGCAAACAGCGCGGCATCTTTCCCACATAAGTAAAGCTCCAAGAATGTACATGGGCTTGGAGAGGACGAACTTGAGTTTGAGAGTGGCACAAATAAATTTGGGCTTTTTAGC
The DNA here is from genome assembly GCF_013339695.2 of Rhipicephalus sanguineus. NCBI lineage: Eukaryota > Metazoa > Arthropoda > Arachnida > Ixodida > Ixodidae > Rhipicephalus > Rhipicephalus sanguineus. Next base: position 6,390,751 of record NC_051180.1, read on the forward strand.
ACGTAGTCTTTGCGTCAGGAGAACACAAGCTTGACTGAATGTTATTGCCAACATCAATGCAGCACACATCAGCCGCAGCATTCGACTCACTCGGTATGTACATCCACCAGCAAACGTGTAGCTTACGAAGGCGAAAGGCCTCATCATACGGGAATATTGACCGTTGGCGTAGGCGTCCCGCGTCGGCGGCGTCAACACGAGTGATGCAAAAAATCTTCATCACGTGATGACGTCATCATGACGTCACAGATTGCCATAATTTGTGACGTCACCATGACGCCACATGATGACGTATTCACAGGGCATGGTTGCTTTGCACAGCCTTTGTGATCGGCCCACCGATCACGGAGGCAGTGCAAAACCGTGTTGGGTGAAGAAGGCTTTCGGAGGGGGCCAGGGAATAATCAATACATCGACTGACAAGAAGCTGGCTTTTGCCTTCCGGTCATCTTAGAGGAATGCATAAGGGACCCTATGAGTCTTTAAATCCAAGGTATCTAAACAATGACTTGGGTATCTGCAGCCGATTTTGTGGACGCTGAGCACTGCGCCGACGATCAAGAGGTCGCACGGGAAGGTTCTGACATGGCATCGCACCTGCTAAAAGGTAGCGCCTTTTCTATCCCGCGGGAGGTAAACCCCATTATAGCCGGCGGGAAGCACACGCGAACGATGGTCGTAGTGCGCGCTTTCTGCTACTTGCCAAACATCGCAGCCCTGACGCGGTAGCGAAAGTCTTCGTCTCGGAAGTGCTTCACACAATTTCTTGTCCCACGGGTAGCGTGCATCCACACGACGGACTGAATCGGTCTTTTCTGCCGCGGACGGCGCGTCACGTGACCCTGTGTCATGCATTTGTGCCATCTGTGGTCGTGTCCGCGAACGTCGCGGACGGAAAATGCCAAGCTCTTTTTTGCATTCGGATTCATGTGGAATAACACAACAGATTTAGCCGAGGGTGTCGTTATAGGTCTGGCAACAAGCGCTGCTTTTTATTTTTATCTGTGCTGTAGACGGAAACATAAAAACCTTCAATACTTTTGCTAGCGATGAATGTGTTTTCGACTTTTAGGCTGCTCGCGCCATCTAGAGAAAAAAAATCACGCCATATCCACGGAATTAATGATAAGTGGGCGAAGCTCGAGAGGGGGGAGATCATCGGTGAAACCGTAACCCTCCCGTGAAAGTTCGCCCATTACGTCATTAAGAAAGACGTGAGACTGTGTGCGTGTATACAAATCAACTTTTATTTTGTTCTTTTATTTTGTTTGTTTGTTCTTTCGTTTCTTCGTTTGTTCTTTCATTTCTTCATTGTTGGATGGATTGCAAGGTCCCTTCAATATGACGGCTTTATGGTCCGTGAAATGAAGTGAGAGCTGTTCTTGCACTGGTTGCGCGCGCTGCCGCCGCCTTCCGTGCCCTCCGTTCCGCAGCCTTGTATTCCATCTGGCGACTCCGAGCTAAAGAGAAAGCGTGCCAAGAGGGAGCCTCATGGCGCATTACTTCTGACACGTCGTCGTCTTCTTCTACTGCATACCAGAACGCGCGCAGTAAAGAAGAAAGAATGCTACACAGGCGAACACGCACGAGAGTCTCACTAGTCAACGTCGTCTTCTTCTTCTACTGCATACCAGAACGCGCGCTTCTCACGAGCTAGAGGTGGCCCCAACTAGGTGGTCACAAACCGGTCACAGAGGAAGGACAGACCCATGGCTTTAGGAGCTTCGCCCCTAAAAAGGAACAAGCGAGCATTTGCACATTAATATGACTTCTGAGATTTGGTAGCACTCGCGCTATCGCAGATCACCGAGCTCATGTTCTGCCAATAGACGCACTTGCTAAGCCTACAGCTCTCAGAAAACGAGTACGGTGCTCTGAAACAGTGCCAAATTGTCATGAATACGTTGCTGGCGAAGCTTGAGGACACAAACCTAAAGCCGCCACAATCGTCCGTTTGGGACTCACAGCCCACGAAATGCGCGACGAAGACCTTAAAGATTCGAAGCGGGCAGCTCTTGCTTCAGACAGTGCCGCCATGTTTTTTTTCTCCAGCGCGTCCGTCTACTCGCTTCGTCCGTTGTCTGGATGTGCTTCGCAGCCGGACAGGCGGCGACACCAGGCTCCGTTGCGTATGCCCGGCACTGCGGCACCGAGCAGTAGAGCAGCATGTTCGTCGCCATCGGAGGGAGCCACTCCTATCACAATGGGTTCAGTTGCGTTCAAAATGCGAGAAAAGCCTCGGCACATGAACAAACCACAGTGCAGGTGGAACTTCCAACTCGTTTTCAAAGCACGCGGCAGTGCTCCACAAACAACCGACGCGGCCGCTGAGACCACGTGATTCTGCCAAGCACGTCGTGTCGATGATGGCGCCGGCGTTTCCAGTGGTGGGCCTCACGCCCAATAATGAAGAAAGGTTTATTTATTTGAGCTTGAAAAATTGGAAAATGCTAATAGGTACTATTCCTTGGCACGCGTGCAGCTTCCACAGTACTGCCAAGAAGAGTTGTGACCGCATATATGCATTGATCACCAGTGAGGGATGTTTTTGAGGGCCTATTTAAGAAAAAAAAAAATGCTGCATGTTTGGACTTCTAGCATCATCTCCCCAGTTCACTACAGTCGCCGATAAATTTTTCATACTCCAAAAATTCGTACTTCATAAATGCACCGTCAAGGTCCCCATAGCGCTAATACATTTTTGCTACTGATTTTTCGGATAAATTTATGCGGAAAAGTTGATTTTTTCTGATTAAATTGCACTTTTCAAGTTACGCTGCTCGATCTTCAAAGCCACCAAGTGAGATTTTCTGCTGGCTTGGCTTCCAGTGGCCTGTTGTGTAGCCTGCAAGGTTGGGAGTGCACACTATGGGCTGGTTTCGGAGGCCACGCCTGCTCTTTCTTGCCTTACAAAACGCTCTAGGCATGCTTTAGGACATTTTCTTTTTCATAGAAGAACAGTCAGCCTTATCAGTCAGCCTTATCGGCGTCATTACTACGCAGGAATAAAGTTGTCACTCACTCAATAGGTGGGTAGGTTCCCCCCTCTTTTTTCTTTTTTGTGCGCATTTGGTCCGGTTGTCACTTTGCACATGGTCATTTGGTGGTGTGTAAGTTGTGCTTTTGAGATGATGTGCACGTCTCTGCCGCTGGGGTTGCTCAGTGGTTACGATGCTCGGCTGCCTGCGTGGCTCACTCGTGGCGGTTGCATTTCGGGGGAGGCTCGCGTACCGTGCAATGGCAGTGAAGTTAGGTAAGCAACCCCAGCCCTCCACTACGACGTCATTAAATCCCGCCAGGGAACCATGACTTAGTGTGCATTTTTTTTGTCCAGGTTCAAATTTTGAGTGCTTGGTGCTTGCTGTGCCGCCCGCAACAGTCGGCGGCAGCGATTGCCAACGCGCCAATGACATCACTGTAGCCAAAATGCAACCGATTGTGCTCGTCTGCAAGTAGCGTGATGCAGGCCATTATTAGAGATTTTTTTAGGTGGCTGTTATCCAAATAAACGTCATTTTCATCTTTTAGCTTTTTCAGACTGTTCAATTTTTCGGACTATTTGCAGTCCCCGCCAGGTCCATTAAACCGGTCCGCGACTGTATAAACTAACTATAGCCCAAGTCAAGGTCCTGCTTCTGTGGTAGGCTTCGAATAAGCATTGGTAAATTGGGGAACAGTTGGGCTTTCACTATCTTTTTGAACAAATGGAAATGTATTATTACTCGGACAATTTGTGTGTGTTCTTTTTTTCCCCCCGCAGAAAGTCTCGCTTGGCGCAAGTGACTGGTCTCACCGTGGACCAGGCACGCAAGAAAAGCAGGAAGCTAGCCCACAATGCTGCCCAAACTCTTCTCTCATCAGCAAGTGAGTGGATGCATTGTTGAATCTCAAGGGCATAGTTGGTGTGCTTTGCTCGAATTGGTGCAGAAGCAAGAGTCTGAGAGAATGTTATATATAGGTAGACTACAGCATGGGGGTACGCTGTGCTTTAAAACTTCTTTTAAAATTCTTGATCGATTTTGATAAAACTTGGCGAGTTTATGCTGTTGTGGGGGAACAGTGTGAGAGATGAGTACGGAAGAAGTCACGCACAAAGTTATGTCCCCTCGACACGTGCAAAAGTGTATAGGGGCCAGATTGGCTGCTGTTTAAATGAGAAGCTTCACAAACACCAATATAATGTCACAAGAGCCATCAGCAGCCGTCCCGAGTTAAGTGAACATGATGTGTTAGCCAATAACAGAAACCGATTGACGTGCAAAATCTAAGCCCATAGCGTTGCTTTGTTGAACGTGTGAGCACTCAATCTGTGTTATTATCGGACAGGAAAATTCCGTACATTTCAGTGGGAATAGTCATGCTAACCGCTTGCATCATGCTTCATGCAGTGGTGTCTACCTGATGTCTTTCTTTGGTTTTGTTTCTTTTTTGTTCCTTCTTATGGTTGATGGGGTGCTGATATGTATGTATTTATATACTTTCTTCATTAAAGGTCAATTGACAGTCAGCGCTACGTGAGGTTTTTGGGTGCCTTTTTGTGTCTCCGTCTTTCGTACTGCTCCCTGACAACGTGTTCAGTCAACTGGCTCACAAGTTCACCATTCATGAGTTTATGCATATTTGTGTTTTGATTTCAAATATGCAATTACAGTGGAACTTCGATTATACGACTTTCAGGGGACCGCGCAAAATCGTCGTATAATCCGGGCGTCGTATAATCGAAAAACCGAGAATATAGGCAGTGACGGTCATTGTTGCCCCACAACAGCGGGCACATAATGCCTAAGAAAGTCCGCGGCACAAACCTACGCTGCTCCGAGGAACGTAGAATAAATTAATTGAAAAAATGACAACCACGCATTTTATCGGAGGTGTGAACGAGCCTTTATTTCTCACCTTTTAAAAAAATCTGTGATTTCCTTCTGAGAGTTTGCCCAGCCACGACGCATCAGCTTTCTTTCGATAGCTGCAACATCTGGAAGCAAGTCGCCGATCTCGTCGCGTGCGCAAGCAAACCGCCGAATGTGGTCGACGTAGCACAACACGTCCGCGTAAGTCGGAACGGACGCGCTAGCCTCTGCAGCGTCATCCAGCGACACTTCACTGCACACTGCAACGTCGTCGTCGGCACCAACATAGTCCGCGAAAGATCCAGGCAGCTCCAGGCTGCCGAACTCTGGTTCGTCGTCAACAGGCACTGCAGCTTCACTTGTTGAACAAGCACCACTTCTATTAAAGCCGCAGTGCCTGAAGGAGTTGGCGATGGTTTCTGGCGTGACTGCGTCCCATGCACTAGCAATGTAGTGCATTGCATCAAGCACAGAAAGCTTCTTATCCAACTGCTTGCGTTCCATGCCCACCAGCCGACGCTGCACCAGAAACTTCCGATATTTCTGTTTCATTCACTTGATGACGCCAGCGTCAAGTGGCTGCAGCTGGCTAGTGCAATTGGGGGGCAGAAATACAACTTTCACGTTTCTCGAATGCGACATACCTGATGGATGGCATGGCGCATTGTCAAGCAGAAGAAGAATCTTTCTGTTCTTAGCCCCCATTTTGGAGTCCAGCTGCTGCAGATATGTAGAAAACATAGCAGCTGTCATCCAGGCTTTCCGGTTGAACGTGTACTGGCACGGCAGCCTTTTCAAATTCTTGAAGCATCGCGGATTATCAAACTTGCCGATCACGAGGGCAGGAAGCTTTTCAGAGCAGTCTTCATTAGCGCAAAGCAATACGGTAAGACGCTCTTTGCTTCGCTTACCCCCGTGACAGCTCTCTCCTTTGAATGCCAATGTCTGTTCTGGCTGCATATTATAAAATAATCCAGTTTCGTCCGCATTGAACACGTCGGACGGCTTGTATTCCCGTATCAATTCCGGCAGCAATGCAGTCCACTTTTCTACAGTGTCGGAGCTGACTGACGCGTTCTCTCCACAGCAACGGCTGTACACAACTCCACTGCGTTTTTTAAAGCGATCCAACCAGCCATTGGAGGCTTTAAAGTCGTCAATGCCGCAGCGCAATGCAGCTGTCTCAGCCTTCTCCTTCAAAATTGCACCATCCACGGCAATTCCTGAACTGCGGGCCTGACGCAACCACTCAACGAGGGCCTTCTCCATGGCAGCATATTTGCCATCTTTCGCGGCCTTCCTGTTCAGGCCGAACTTTGCCGCATTTAGTAGGATGCTGTCCTTCTTCGCAAGGATCGTTTTCAGCGACGACTCGGGGATGTTCAGGTCGCGGGCAATGCTGGCCTTTGTTGCTCCGTTCCGCTTCTCTGCCTCCTCGATTATGCGAAGCTTTTCTCCGAGCGTCAGCGGTTTTCGGTTCCGCGACATTGCGAGACGCAGCACTCGCAACCAAGAATTCGAAAGCTTCCTCGCACACCAATGTCCGAACACAAAAAATTTTGCACGTGGACACAGCAGCTGCGGCGCAGCACAACCAACCGATGAGGCAAACACGTGAAGGAATGGCTGAATGGCAGCACGGCAGCAGGCCTATTCGATTTGCAAGCTTCAACCAATCGCGAGCGGCTAAAACGCCCCAGCCCTCTGGTAGCTAGACAGCAGTGAGTTCCGGTTCCCGCGGCTGTCGCAAACATTGGCTCAACAATCGCCGTTCAACACGTCCGGTATAACGGCACGAAATCTAGTGAAAGTTACCGCATACTAGAAAGCGAGCTCGAAATTATCTGCCATGTTATCTGCTCACAACGGTCACTACAGAACCACCCAAAGAAGAGAGAGGAAAAAAAAAAAGGCGACAACGGAAGTGCGCAGTGCAATGCGACAAAACGAATGCGCTCCGGCTGGCTCCGGCCAACGTTGGCTCTGGCTAGCTATGGCCGACCGCGTGTCGAAAAATTGAAGAGGCCCTGTGGTGGCAGCGCGGATACGAACTCGGTTCCTCGGTTTCCCAACTTTTTTCGCCCGGCCGCAGTGTGTTTGTGTGCCAGCCCGCGTCATCGTAGGTCTTTTTTTTTCTCAGACAGTCCAGCGAGGCGTCGTACGAGGCGGGGCCGGCGTAAAATTGCGTTGTACAATTGAGGTTTTTAATACATTATTTCTATGGGGGTTTTGCCGGGACCAAGCCAATTCGTCGTAACACGCGGGTCGTCGCAGGACCGGGGGACGTATAATCGGAGTTCCACTGTATTTTCTTCAAGTACTACACAGTAGACTGTGATCATACAGATAGATTTAAAATTTTTGGTTGGCCTGGTATGTTTTCAATGTAATGTAAAGCTGTTTAATTCAAGCTGCTCCATTGCATTAATTCAGTTGTCCATGCCGGAAAATGTATGCACTTACAATTCCGTGCCAATTGAAAAAAGGAACGGAAAAAAAAAAAAAAGAAAAAAGCCCGAGATCTTGTGTTGAACGTCATTTTTGCCGCAGTACACTTATGTCCTGCAGGAAAAGCATGGCGAGATTGGGAAGCGGCTACTAGGTGTCACGGGATGCAGAACTGTTCGTCCCTTAATTATACACGCGATGTGCCGCACACATCACTGATGTGTAAGAACATTACTGGCAGTCTTCAGCGCTGTCTGTGCGTCCGCCCTGAGAAACAATAAAAACTCACGCCAGTTTTTTTTTTTTGGCGCATACCCCCTCCCCCACACACACGTCACCGAACAAACACCCTAATTTCGGGGTCCCCATGTTGGCACTTATTTTCCAGTGGTTTATGTTGGGGGTGCAGCTCATATGTCGAGAGCAAATGCAACATGGTACGTACTTGTAAATGCTTCGTTAAAATGCAAGTTGATATGTTGCCCCAGATGATATTATCAAACCTTGTGATAATTCATACAGACTCCTGGCATACCCTCGAGTTTGAATTATTGAGAGCCTAGTAGTTCTTAAAATGTCAAGCATTTCATGTGCTTTTTGGGAGCATTGCCTTTGCTTAACTGAGGGAGTTAAAAAGGAACTAAGCTTATCACAAAAATCTGCAATGAGACCTGCATGCAGTACAACAAGAATGGATGCTCTAAACACACTTCAACCTAAGTTATAGCATGTTGAACTTCTGTTACCAAAACCCCAGCTCGACATTGACCCTCATGAATGTTCAACATGCCATAACTTTATTTCAAATGGATTTACAATGTCGATTCTTCTTGTATTGCTTACACTTCTCATTGCTGATTATGGTGATACGCTGATGTACTCCCTCATTTTAGGTAAAATCTTGCATTACTTTTGTCATCCTTGGGGGTGACTTGTTTTTGAAATGGTGCAACGATTTCAACCTGTCCCAGTTACTAACGCAGGCAACACGAATTATGTCTACCTCATCTAACATCTTGGACCTGATCTTTTCCATCCCGCATCGTACCTGCCGGGGCCAAGCGACCACTTACTGCTTCATGTTTCTTTCACCTGCACTGTGCCTCACAATAGTAAACACAAAAAAGAAACACGCTGATTTCGATGCTATTAATCATGACCTCTCTACTTTTTAAGATGATTACTTGCAGAACTTTCATGATCGCTCCATGAATAGTAACTGGATTTTATTCAAGGAAAAGGTTTTATCACTCATCGAAAAATACGTCCCACGCATAGTCATCACATCTAACCGGCAATCGCCATGGTTCAGTCAAATGCTAAAAAGACTATGCAATAATGAGAGAAACGCATTTTCCTCTCTGCAAAACTAAACGGCGCTCAAGAACGCTCAAGTGCTTATCAGACCGTGGCTACTGAATACAAACAAGCTTTCAAGCACGCCAAGTATTTATTTTTCAGTAATCCATTACCATCTCTTTTAATTACTCACCCTGAGCAGTTTTGGAACGTAGTCAATAAAAGAGACAATTCAGCTATCACCTTAAAAGACTCAAGTGATCACCTAATCAAACTTGACGAATCCGGAAATGTTTTTTCAAAAAATGTGTTCAGTAACTCCCACCTATGTCAGTACTGGCTTTTTAACAATGGACCCTATTTTCTTTGACATTGCTGGCATAGAAAAATAATACAAAACCTAAGTTTCCTCGTCATGTAATGTTGACGATATAAATTCCAGGTTTCTAATTAGGACTAATCTGTACAGCGCCATAATACTCTCATATCTATGCCAACAATCACTTCAGACAGGTTGCATTCTGGAAGACTGGAAAGTAGGGAAGGTCAGGGGCGTAGCCAAGGGGAGGGGGGGGGTTGAGGGGGTTCAACCCCATCACCCCCCCCCTCCCCAAAAGAAATTTCTGGCTACGCCCCTGGGGAAGGAGATTCCCTTGCACAAGTCTGGGGACAGGCATTCGCCATGTAATTATCGACCCATTTCACTGACATGCATTTCATGTAAAATGGTGCAACATGTTATTTACTCTCACCTTGCATCATTTCTACAGTCAAATGCCTTTTTTACAGATCATCAGCATGGATTTCGCAAGTAATTTTCATGCGAAACACAGCTTCTGTCGTTTACCCACGATCTAAGTTATATGCTTGATAGGGGTTCCATTGTTGACTGCATATTCCTAGACTCTTCAAAAGCCTTTGGCAAGGTTTTTCATCAACTGCTTCTTTTGAAACTTAGTAAACATAACCTCAATCTTAAAGGACTCCTGACACCAAAATTGAAGCCTCGAGATGTTTGTGTTGTTTGACTTTCCTGTATAGGGGGCACTTCTGACCGATTACTAGTAGCGAACGTTGCCTTTAAGATATCTTAATTTGGTTTTATAGTGAGCGTTAGTGCTCATTTGAGTTGGCTGCACCTTGCGACATCCTGGTATGACGTAGATCGAGGCCCCGCGTGACGTTCCACGAGTAAAGCAAGTATTGTGGACGTCACAGAAGGTTTGCGGGGCACACACACGACGAGGGCTATTGTTCCGCACCCCTCTCGCTCTGTTGTCGGGCTGCTCTGGAGGTAGTTTTCGAGAGGGGACACGCGCTTAACAGGTTTAACCCATATCGAGGCACCCACATACTTCCAATCTCTACCGTGTGCGGGGCTCCGATTTGAAAACCGCGCTTTCAACGTCACCACAGCTTGACTGCATGTGGTCTTTGACGCTCCCCCGCATGGGGTGCTAGTTTCGTCTGATTTTTAGGTGGTCGTTTTGAAGTGACGCTAAAATGCTCACAATTAACTACGCTAGAATTAGTTATACGATACGCTAGAGTATTTACGATTTAACTTAGTTACCAGACACAAAGCTACAAATTACAGTAAAAAAGTCACCAACAAAAATTTTGCTGTCAGGGGTCCTTTAATGTTCTTCCGTGGCTGCACTCCACTCTTTTCTCACGGATCGTTCGCAGTTTGTCTCAGTTAATGACACTTCCTCGTTCACTTCTGTTGAATTGGGTGTGTCTCAAGGCTTTGCTCTGGGATCCTTGCTCTTTCTCATCTATATAAGCAACTTACCCGATAGTTTATGTTCATCAATTAACCTGTTTGCTGACGACTGCATGGTATACCATGTAATTAACGTTGACTCCGAGTAGTAGGTCATCCTCAGTCTGATATCAACCATGTTCTTGGCCATACCTCTGCTGCAACCATATCTCTGCTGTCACAACATAGGAAAATATTTCGCCTCTGCCTGTTCCATAAGATATATCATGGCAATCCCATAAAACCCCTCTTCTTGAGAACGTATCTGCCCGCACCGGCAATCATCATGAGGTTGGTATTCCCTCATGCCACACCAACCATTTTTACAATTCATTCATTCATCCCCTGTACGTCGGCAAGCTGGAATCACCTTCCCCGATCTGTCGTCGAGATAACTGATAATTCTAAGTGTAAGGCTGCCTTAAAGGCCAACTCCGGCGATTTTGTGGCCATGTCAAAGTAATGGTGCTTTTATGTTCCTGAGACGCTCCTGTTACGGGCCCGATAGCAGGAATACTCGGCAAATTGGAGAATAATTTTAAATAAGCAAAAAAGCGCAACACCGAAACCGAAACCCAGCCAAGTGTACTGTCTACGTATGACGTAGACGTTGTTACGAACGAACCGGAAGTCTTGCAAGGCAGGCCGGTCACGCCGGCGCGGACTATGAAAACTGTGGCAGTCGGGATGACCAGCGAAGCGCCGGCCAAACCAACGCTGTCTGTCGCCTTGTGCACAGCAGACGCTCGCTGTAGCGGCCGAAGCGCCGAAGTTAGCGGTGCCCTCGGCTGCGTCACTTCCGCCGCCTTCCCAATACTGACGTCACAGGCGCAATGTTGCCAATAATTGTGGGAAGCCAGGAGGACGTTTGACAATCTTTAAAATTCATTTGCAAACAATCTGCGCATGTCTCAAGCCTGTAATTTGGCATAAATGACGGAAACGTGCAAAGGAACGTACCCAACGAATTTCATTGAGATCCATCGACCTCGAAAAATCGCCGGAGTTGGCCTTTAACTAACCTGTTCTTGTCATAAAGTTGTTAATTTGTAGCATTATAATCTTTTTCATTTGTGCGTAGCACTTTTGTTTTCCGTTTTTGAATGTGCCAATATTTTAACCTGTTGCAACGATGCATTCTTTGGTTCATAGGCACATGTTAGCGTTTTGAGTGTTATTTCGTTTGCATTGTTTCTTTGTCGTAAAAGATCTTTTTTATGCTTTGTATTTTTTGTTTTTGTTCTTGTAGTGTGTGCTGGCTATTGTCAATTTCCTTTATTATATTTATGCAACTCCCTTTTTTTCTCTTTGAAAGTATGTTGTATGTTATGAATGTAACCAGCTCCCCTCTGTAATGTCCACGGCCCTGAGGGTAATGAAATAAATAAAAATAAAGTATACATAAACTCAAGCTTTGTAAAAATATATCGATTCTTTTTCCATGGTAAAAAGCGGATATTGCCACCTGGTCATGATGCATAAATGTAGTGCAATGAAGGCCATACATGGTATTCACATCAGTGATCTGCATTTACAGTGTCACATACTATTTGAATTGAAAATATTGTGATTTTACTAAGATAGAGGTACTGTCAGAAAGGCAAGTGATACATATTAGAAGTGTTGTGCCCACATGTGAAGCAACAGTTTTATGACAGTGATTATGGGATGTTGACCCAGAGCAGGCCCCCAGAGCATTGGGATGTTAGTGCATTGGATTCAGAGCCACATGTGATATTCATCATTAAACATGTACTTGTTGCATGCTTATATACTAGGCAAAAAGCAGACTAGGTTTATTTATTTATATCACTGTGCCTATGTTTTGATTAAAGCATATATGCTGTCTTTGGGCAACTTGACTTTATGGTCATTGAAGTCATTAGCATAAATATCCATCTAGTGGGAGCCTCTTATGCAAAAGCAATGTCATAACAATAACTTTATTTATTTTATTTATAAGATACTGCGGTCACTGAAGACCAGGCAGGTGGGGAACATTACAATAAACAAATATGCAAACATCGACAAAAATTCAAAGGAATAACCAACTTTGCAAGAATACAAAATGGATGATGCAACAAATATAACAAAAATATAACAAACCATATATAAGAATAAACAATGGCGGAAATGGAGTGATGTCTTAAAGCACAAAGAAAAACAATATACACATACGTACAGACATTTATGCACATGGAAACACCTCAAGTATTGCATACTGAGCACTAACAATCCGAAGAAGTGATATTGCATGAATAATAAGGCGCACTAGAAGTACAGAGAAGGTGCGCTTATGTCACGGTTGGGATGCTCCGAGCAATGCTTTCTCAGTCATCAGACGAAACATCAGGTGCTAAGCTATTCCACTGAATAATTGTTCGGGGAAAGAAGGAATTTTTAAAGATGTTAGTCCAAGTGGTGTATGGGAGCAGGTTATGCATATGACGATGCCTAGATGCGCGAGGAGAGAATGGTTGTATGTATTTATGGGCAGGAATATTCAGCTTGCCATTATAAATGGAATGCAAAAATTTCAGGAATGCGATTCTGCGGCGATCTTCAAGCACAGGGATATCGTTGTCTTTCATTAACTTTGTCGGAGAATCAGTTGATTTAAACTTAGAAAAAATAAAATGTACAGCGCGTCTTTGAACCATTTCAAGTTTTTGAATATCTTTTTTGTAGAAAGGGTTTCAAACCACTGATGCACATTCAAGTTTAGGTAAAATATACGCTTTGTACGCGAGCATTTTTAATTTCGGAGGGGCTTTTTTTAGTTTGTGCCTCAGAAAACCAAGCTTACGAGAAGCTGATGCGCAGACATTTGTTATATGTGCGGACCAAGAAAGTGTGTTTGGAATGGTTACTCCTAGGTATTTATATTCATTTACTTCACGTACTGGCGTTCCTTGGACGTGGTAGGTAAACGTGAATGGCTGTTTTTTTTTTCTTGTCACACGTAGGAGTACCGTTTTATCAGAGTTTAATGTCATTGACGACCGAGTACACCATTCACTAACTTGTGTTAATGCAAGACTTAGATCAACCTGATCTTGTTGGCATAATAACGATAATATAAAATAAATCTGTGGTCAAAAACAAAATGCAGCATACAGTAATGCCTCGTTAACTCGAACTCTCATATCTAAAAAAATCTGCTAAGTCGAAATTTGCTGTGGTACTGAACGATTTCCCATAGGTGCAATGTATGTATTACCCTTTATCTCAAGTATTTTCGTGCCCAGTTTCGATTATCTCAAAATTTTGACTGAGAGTGGAACAATACTTCTCCGTGCAAACCGTTTCACAAGGTTCGTGCGAGGCTGCTGCACTTATGGCATAGCGGACACTGTTCCCAAATGTGAAGTCGGAACCTAGCGGCATAAGAACTTTGTCAAGCAACCCTGTGTCATGTCATGTGACACTGTACTAGACGTGCACAGAGGCTGGCCTTGCAAAATAGCACGGTTCGTAAACTTCATTTTGTTTACTGTCAGAGATGCGATTTCAGTATTGCTTTATTTATGCAAGGCACGTCGCGTGGATTCTTTTGTCGGCCGTACAATGTGGTGAGGATAACGCCACCAAAGCAAAGCCAGCCACTGATGCTGCACAGAAAGGTAGCCTGATCAAAGAAGCGGATTCGAGGCTCGAAGTTTTCGGATATCAAAACAGTGCTGATTGTGTGACTGCATCGTGTGAGTGGAGCCAGCCTTCCAGTCACAACAGAGAAGGCCAATTCTTTGGACTTAGCAGTGGGCTACACCGATCTCACCTGCAACATCGGCTGGTTTGACCATTTTCTTAATCGAAACAATGTGGCGTCAACCACGGTGATCGCGGCAGCGTTGACGCAGCTACTCAAGGGGTGACGACATCAGCCGAAACAAAAAACATGCTTTGCTTGATGCGAAATAAGGTTGAGTGCAGCGGCGGGGACGATCACCACATGCAATGTGTTAAGCAACTCGAAAAAGCTTTGCTAGATGCAAATGTTACTGAGAGGCAGACCAACCTTAGTCTGTCTTTCTGCGCTAAATAAGAAAGGCAGAGCCAAAAAACGCAGCTGGTTGATAGCTCTGGTAGGTCAATTTCCTAATTTCACAACCACTAAGCCCTGATGACCTAATTTGATTCCGTGCTAATTAATCCATAAATACTTTCACCACCGGCTCGATTTTTTGTTTTTGGTCTTCCGAGGTCCTAACTATTAGGAAAACACGCACAAAAAATGTCTCCGGCCAAAATAAAAAATCCAGGGCTGAAAGGGTTAAAGGGGCCCTGCAACACTTTTCGAGCATGCTCAAAAAGCGCTGCCGATCGGTAGTCGAGGCTCCCGAGAACACGCGAGCCAAATATTATAGCGATGCGCACGGCCTGGAATTTACAATAAATTCTCAGTCAGCTGAAAATCGCTCCCTCTTCTCTCGACAAATGATGTATTAGTCCGCAAAATATGACGCGATTGTCGGCAGTTCCACCATTGGCTGATGTTATAATCACGATAACACCCTCATTATTACTTTCGTTGTTAATTTTGAGTTCAATAAGTAGATAATATGTATGTGTATATTCTGTTATCGCGTTAAAAACACCGAACAAACATTAATATTAGCACTTCCGGTCTCACCGACAGCTCGTCTGCTCGTAGTTGCGTGGTTCCGTTTTCTTCGCCATGCGCAGTGCCGAAAACGTGAATATTCCTATGCTTTTGACCATCACCGGTTGCCGTTGGAGAGTGGCAGCCGTTCGAGTGTTGCCTCGTCAGCTGGGAACTGCATCGTCGGCACGTTCTCACGACCGACCGAGGCAGGGGCGCAGCATGTCTCCGATAACAATGCTGGCGTCCGGTAATGGCGGCGCTTCGGGGTCGTCTGCCAGTGCCGTCTTACGAGGCGGTGTATCGGAGTATGGGCCGAAACCGATCTCAGCTGTCATTCGTTCCAAACGAGCGCGCAGGTTTGCTTCCATGGTTGGCAGAGCGATGAAAGCACTACGGCGTTCGAGGTGCACACCCAACATGACCAAACCGACACGCAGTTTTCAAGCACGCGCGATACACAGTGCGATCTGCTCCGCTCGACGAGAACGACGCAAGCCAACTGGAAGTGGCGGCACAGACCACGTGGTTGCGCCCAGACGTCAGAGAGAAAAAAATGAAGAAAAAAATTCCGCCGGCGCTCTTGGGCGGAGCCTCGCTCCTCTGCGCTCCCTCCCTCGACTCGCTGCCTAGCTTTCCGCGCGCTCGCGGCGTTGAGTTGAGGGAGAAAGCTGCGGAACGTGATCTCTATAATTTGGTAACACCACTTAGACTTGACGGAATCGAAAAATTTTTGCGGCATATGACTCGTGAAGAGTCATACACCAACGTCAATAATGAGACTATTCCAATATAACTAAGAAAGGTGTTGCAGGGCCCCTTTAAAACCTTCACAAAGAGCCAGTTGGGCGCTCCTGTTAGGAAACTGGTCAGTAGTGGTAATGTTTTTAGATATAACTGGATGGACTTCTCAATGGAATTTGAGCAACTTTGCTAAACTCGCAAATCTGCTTATCTCGAAATTTTTTCTGGTTCTTACTACTTCGAGTTAATGAGGTATTACTGTATGTGTGGTCTCTGGGTGACTTACCTGTCTTCATGGTCATTGAAGTTATTAGCATAAATGTCCATCAAGTGAGAGCCATTTATGCAAAAGCAACGACATAACAATAATAATGATAACTTAAAATAAATCTGTGGCCAAAAGTAAAATGCAGCATATATGCGGTCTCTGGGTAACTTGCCCGTCTTCATGGTCATTGAAGTTATTTGCATAAACGTCCATCAAGTGATAGTCTCTTATGCAAAAGCAATGACATAAAAATGATTATGATAATTTGAATTAAGTCACTGACCAAAAATAAGATACGCATGCTTGGCAGTACGTTGACTGTTTATTCCATGTTTGCCTTGTCCCACAGTTCCCACTGATTGATAATGTGTGTTTGCAGAGATGAGGCGACATCATAGTGACAAGAAGCGACCGTATCGACGGCACTTGGATGGCGAGGTGACTGCAGGCGAGTCTGGTTACGATGGCTCCTTCAGGCGAGCGGACGGCTCTTTCAGTTTTGGTGAGTATTGCATTGTGCTCTGCATGTGCCTGAATACAGTTATGGTTGACATGCTTGAACACCAATGGCAAGACTGCATTTCATAAATGCATACAATGACTCAACAGTGCAGATCATTCGAGGGCCTCATTTTTCTTAACCATATCAATCTGACAGATGATCAAAGCAAGGAAAGCATTTCTGGTTCTAATTGATGATAAAAAAAAAAAGTGGATGAAGAACAACTTTCTGCCAGTGGAATATAAGCCCACAGCCTTCTTTATTATCTTTATCTACACTCGAACCTCATCAAAGTCACATATGCCACAAAAATAGCTTCGTTATATCCGAAAATTCGTTATAAACGTTTATTCATAACACTGTATTTCTGACAAAACTATTCCTCATTTACTTCGTTATAACTGATAACTCGTTATATCCATGTTCGTTATATCGAGGTTTGAGTGTATTAGGTTAGGTCAGGCCTCAATGCGTTGCTCAGGCCTCTATCAGCATAATTCAAAAAGAGATGGACTATCTGGGCATACGATGATAGTTACTACAGTTTCTGTTTGTTTGGTTTTTGTAATAAGTTTTTTTCCTTTTCGCCTCCTCATGTTCACGTGGTACGCAGCGATGTTATTTAAGCATGGGTTATGCGCCATAAATGTTGTAGTTGGCAGTCAGCGCTTGTCCTGTGTAGTTTTTCTTCTTTTGTCTCTCGTTTTTCGCGCTGTAAATTAACTATGAACTTCTTCAGCATGGTCGAAAACTCTGGCGGTCGGTAGTCCAGGCTCTGGAGAACATGCCAGAGAAACAACGCAGCTCAGCACGAGGCCTTGAATTCACAATTCATTCTCAGAGTCGGGTAGAAATCGTTTCCCCTTCTTTCTACAAATGCCATGTACCCAAAGTTACGGCCGTTATCTGATTTGAACGTCGTTAGCTGCATACAGTCAACTGCCGATTTTTCGGATGCCCGATTTTCCGGACATGCTCGAAAATTCGGACGCTTTCGCGGCACCGTCACCAGCCCCATAGGCTTCAATGTATTAGAACGTCCGAAATTTCGGACGCTGAAGCTATTCCGCGTCCGATTTTTCCGACTTTCTGCCCAAATTGCAGGTCCGAAAGACATTATTTGAAGCCCCCACCTCTGCCGCGTCTATTATCTTGTAGGTTCAAACCAGCGCTTTCGCGAGTCGACCTGTTTGAGACAGTAGCAGAGTCCGAAAGTCAGCTTTGCCGCAATGCCGAAGCGTTATGGGGTGAAGCAGACCAGAAATTCAAAGAGGTCGCTATTGCGGCGCCGTGCGGCGATGTTACGGATGAGCAGCGGAAATGCACGAAGGCGTGATGGCGGCAGCTGGCAAACGCGTCAGTACGGCTTAATCATTGACAACCCTTACGACAAGCATCTTCAGTTAACTGCTCGGTAGTGCACGTGGCCTAGCGCAGTTGCATGCGTACTGCACGCATTCAATAGGCGAGAACCAAATGCGCCGTGCCGCCATTCCTGCTGAGTCTTTGTGCGAGAACGCTAAGTGCGCCGCATGGACGCGTTACCTTCGCGGACGAAACCAGCTCGCCATTGCCGTGCCCGTGTGCGGTCAGGAACTAAGTGCGCATCACGAACCCTTTCATGATAAATGCGTGCGTACAATACAGCAACAGTAAAGTGACGGCGTCAGCTTAGTTGGCGATGTGCTGCACTCAACTAGAAACGATCAGCTTGACATGGCAGCAAATGCTGCGTATCGGCGGTGATTCGGCGATGTGTGTGCGCATCGTTTACATGCGCATACGCATTGGAGAAAGCCGGACGAGTCGTCCGCTCTTCCGCCACGGTCTTTGTGTTCCGCGTCATCGTTTACAAACGCTTCATGCGATATAGCCGTAATCTATTTCGCGCTTTGCTGTTATCAGCGGCGCTCATCACGAGATGCAAAAGTGGTGGTTGGCACGGCATGTACGTAGTTAAGCGGGGTTCGCAGCAGGTACCAAATGTATTTGCGAGAGCCTGGGCGGGCACCAAAATGCCTGATAATTGTACTGGGAGGCATTAAAGCTATTTCGGACGTGGCTGGGGCGATTTGACCGCTTCAGCTAAATAAAAAAGCATGAATTCGATTTTTCGGACGATTTCGCGGTCCCTAGGGAGTCCAAAAAATCGGCAGTTGACTGTAGTTACTGTGGTCGCCATGAGATGCCGCCATGTGCCTGCGTACGCAGTCGCAATCACACTGACAGTAATCTGTACGTTCGAAGAAAAAGAAGAAAAAGTGCTTAAAGGGGTACTGACACCATTTTTCGAAGGTGAGCTTACTCTGTCATACAAATCTCCTGTATACAGAGACAGCTCTGAGCAAGTGTAAAGCTCGGCAAATGCTTATAAGATCTCTTATTTTGATATTAACCCTTTGAGAGTAGAATTTTTTATTGCTGGAATAAATTCTTCAGACGATTCTACTTAAGAAAAAAATTTTCTAAATTTTTTCGTGACCGTAAAGTGACAAAAAAAATCATTTTTGTTGTTACATACACATAGTTTATTCGAAGTAAAATCAAGCAAAATCCTAAAAAAAGAACTTGTCTGTTTTTTTTAAAATACAGTCGATGCCGGATATATCGAACTCGGATATATCGAATTATTGGCTATATCGAACAGTTGAGAAATCCCCTTGAATTTCCCATGCAAAAGTATGTGGTTGGTGTGCACGTATATCGAACGCTGCCCCGCGCCGAAGCCCAGAAAGTGCATTTTTCCTAACAACTATTGATCATTTTTCGGCCGCGTTCTTGCAAGTTCCAATCCCTCGTCGCGCACAGGTGACGAAATTGCGTTGCTCTAGTTCGTTGCGCAGCACTTGTCAGTTCACCGGTCTATTTGCCGCGCGGTCCGCAGGTTTTAATGCATGGGCTAGTGTTTTTCAAAGAGGCTGATTGCCGAGGGCACCAAAATGAGAATTCGAAGTGACTTGGCAGCCTTGTTGTAACGTTTGCATTCCCTTCCTTGTCTCTTCGCGCACGATGGCATGCGGGCCCGCAAAGCATGGCCTTCGAGATCCGCAACCTCGTGACGTATTTTTAGTGTTTTCGGTTTTAAAATGCTGATCTCAAAGGCTACGCTTTTTTTTCGCATTTCTCGCCAAAGTAGCGGCTGCCGTCTGCAAAGCCACAAGTGCCATCGGTATCGCCAACATGTCGACAATGGAGAAATGTTTCTTCGTGCAGTGTTGTCTCTTGCAGAATGTGTACTTCGCGCTTTGTTCTTGATAAATCGTCATTCGGGAGTCGAACTAAGCATTGTCCCGCTCGTAGCGATAAAAAAGATTACCGGTGCTTGGAACGACGTCAAGTAAAGCACCGTCGCGCACTGTTTCCTTACGGGCCTTGGTGCCAGGTGACGACTTCGGGCGCGTCATGACCGCCGACTACGGCGTACGGTGCGTCAGTGAATTTTGCGACTTAGCGTTTCATGGCGCCGTATCGGACGGGAGCACAGCGAGTGACTTCATCGGTGCAGATAACGACGTAGCTGTTTCTTACTGCATCAATGCCGAGATCATAGCTGACGTTGCCGGTGCTGCGGAAATGGACCCGTGTGGTTTGAAGATGCCAGCCGCCGTTGGCGCCGCTAAACCCTTTACGGCGCTAAACCCTTTACGGCGCTACAGAGCTCGCATCAGCGTTCAGCGTCGATCACTGCTGTTGTGGCGGAAGGTGCCGAATTTAGTTATTTGGAAAGCTTCAATAATATTGACGATGACTTGATGAATTCACGGCGCGCAAGCGAGACAAGTTGACGGACTTTTTTCATGCGAAATAAAGTGCGCTAACTTGCAAAAGAAGTTCTCGCCTTGTTCTTTAGCATATGTGAGCGAATCGTCATGTTCGCTCTTTTTACGATTTCAGAAAGCTGTGTCGAGGCCTGCAGTGCTTTAATTAAAGCCTTACATACGCATATTTCGTATTTCGAATTATCGATATATCGAACTATTTCGCGGTCCCCTTCGAGTTCGATATATCCGGGATCGACTGTAAAAATTATGCATTGTACTAAACATAGCTCACAGACATACAAAAATAAGTGCACCAGAGTACTTTTCCGGTTAAAAATGTTCGTGCTCTAACACTAAAAACTTTTCAGCGTGTGATTCCATAGCGTAAGCGAACTGCGTCAGTGAGCGCACGGAAGAGAACTCTATGGTTGTGCGCCCGTCCGCAAAGCAAAATGAGTGAAGAAGCTACAGTAATCCTTCGTCATATCGCCAACAAGACGCAGTTAGTTTTTCCAAGACCCCAAAACAGGAAACACAATCACGGCGGCATCATTTGTGTAACTTAGCACAGCATGGAAACAGATGTAATCGCGCCCCGGGGAGCAATAAACGAGAGAGTAACAAGCGGTCGCCCTTTGAGAGATTAGAAACCAAACAGCCATCAGCTTTGCGGGCGCAAGAAGCGAAAACCACCCGAAGGACGAAACCGAAACCAGCCGGATTAAGTGCGTGCATTCTGATGTGCAACTGAAAGCCGCTGCACCGCTTTGGAAAGCAAAAAAAGAAAAAAAGACTTGACAGACATTGGCGCATTTAAAAAATTTCACGTACTCCCCAAGCGTGGCAGCACATTCCAAGCAAGAGATCCAAGCAAGAGATCGAAGAAGGCGCGCATTTGAAACCAACTGCGCTGCGGGCGCGCTAGATTGCACAAGCGATAGCCGGCGCGCCGTTTTGCGAAGCATAAAAAAGCAACAACGGAGAGACATCGGCGCATGAAAAAAATTCCACGTATTCCCGAAGCGTGGCAGCACATGCAAAGCAAGAGAAATGATCGAAAAAGGTGCACGCTTTAAAAATATACGCTATGCCGTACGTGTACAACGAAAACCCTTTGGTACCAGGAAGCTTCGGCTGTACATGTACGGCGATAACCCTCAAGGGGTTAAATTGGTTTTCCCACGGCGCACCTACCGACATCGACATTAGCTTGAAGTCAGGCTACAGTACTAATTTTGGCGACTTCATGCAGCAGTTTGGCTTGTTGTGAAGACGTTGGGTGCCAAACTTACAAAATGGCCGCTTGTGCTTCATCAAGACATTCAAAATGGCTGC
The DNA here is from genome assembly GCF_013339695.2 of Rhipicephalus sanguineus. Lineage (NCBI taxonomy): Eukaryota > Metazoa > Arthropoda > Arachnida > Ixodida > Ixodidae > Rhipicephalus > Rhipicephalus sanguineus. Next base: position 6,412,326 of record NC_051180.1, read on the forward strand.
CTGTGCGTTGCAAACGGAGCCACGGTGCGGAGAGGCCGTGGAAATGTCACAATCTCTTGCAATGAGCATGTGGTGAGAAGCACGTGCCGTGTTGTGGCGGGAGGGCACAGTACGAATGGAATCGAGGTTTTAAAAACTTACTGTAATTACTTTTTCAGGGTGCACTCATGTTTAGTGGTACATTTTCTAGGCTCTTGAGGGCTTGGACTTTCACTTGAAGCAAAAAAAAAAAAAAAGACAACTGAAAATTTTTGTCAGTACCTTTTTAAAGGGGCCTAACACTTTTTCAGCATGGTCAGGAAACTGTGCTGATTGGTAGTCGAGGCTCCTGAGTACACGCGAGCCAATCATTATAGCGCAGCATGTGCCCTGGAATTTACAATTAATTCTCAAAGTCTGCCAGAAATTGTTACCTCTTCTTTCTACAAATGATGCCATATATCCGAATTCACAGCCATTGGCTGATTTGAGCATTGTGAGCTACAACGTTACCATGGCCGCCACGAAAGGCCGCCATGGGCCCGCACTTGCGATCACACTGAAAGTGAGCTGCGCGTTCGAAGAAAAGAAAGATGCTCAGGGTCATGACGCACGGGTGACGTAAGCTCCTTCCCTCGTGGTGTCCCTCCCTGCTTAGCTTACGGCGTGCGACAAATCGCCAGCTCCGCTTGTACTTGATGGATTTGAACATTTTGTGTGGCAGCCGATTCGTGAGGCAGTAAACTCCGTTACTGACGCCATTCGATGGTTACTTCGAAAAGTGTTGCAGGGCCTCTTTAACAATTCTCTCCGTAAAGCAGAATAGCAGGTGCTTCACCATGCAGCGAAGCGCTAGAATGTTTTGAAAGTATAAGCGCCATCGGGGTAGTTCTTGAGGATAGAAAACAGAATGCATAGAAAATTTACATAGCTTGTGCTTCCAGTACTATGACTGAAGCACCAGAGAAAGTCATTAATTACAAAAATTACACCATTCAAGGGAACCATAAGGGATGCGAAGCAGCATTGGGTTTCCGTTACGTTCACTCGGCGTTTCCGTTAGTGTGTGAGGTTTGTATTTAGTGTTTGTATTATCATTATGTTGTGTTTGGGTGTTGTTTTCCGTTAGTGCCGAGTGAACGAGTGGCGCTGATGTTTACGTTACAACTCGTCTGAACGGGAGCGAATCGACAATGACGGAAGCCGACCGAGCGCACGCGCTTATATACACATGAAATGGGGGAGGGAGAGGAGAGAGTGGGTTACAGGCTGTATTTGGCTGCGGCGCAGCTGCATCACATGGGAGGAGAGGCTGCGCCGCGGCTGCAGTGCAGGCGAGGAGAGGAGAGAAGGCGATCGAGCACCTGTGTAAAGGAGGAGAGTGGGAGAGAGAATAGGCGCTTGCACAATGGAGCATGGACGTCATCGCCGACGTCGGACACAGCCCTGAGCAAAAGCTGCTTCGCATCTAAATGAGGTGGATTCTGGGAAGAATGCTAGATGGCCGAAAATCACAGCTTTAAGCAGGGACGTGGTACCTGTTCATTTTCTGACCAGATTCAATTAAAAAGCACAGATATATACGTATTTCTTTGTGCTGATTTTAAAAGTGCATTAATTTTTTGTTTGGCTCAAATAATTGACATAATTAAATGTTAATTATTATTATTTGGTGAGACAATAGATGCTAATAAACTCGCTGAAAGATGCAGCTCGCCGCGAGCTGGTGTGACCGCACCGCTGCAGCAACATAGAAGTAAAATTTCAGTTGTTAGTACAGCGACGTCCACGCCTGTCTTATTTTTGCACCCTTTTTTAAGTTCCGCTACTCGAACGAGTGTTATGCCCCTTTCACACGGACAACCTTAACCGTGGTTAAGCTGACTACGGTTACGGCTGACCACGGTTAGGGGTAGCTACACAGCAGAAATAACAGCATGGTTTTGCAGCGATAAAGCGACATGCTACACAAGAGGCACATTGAGGCCACGAAGACGCACGAAAACTCCAAAGACCTGCATATCAGACGTATTTGGACATGACAAAAATTGCAACCCAATCCGATCCAGGCTCTTGTCAGAGAAGACGCAGGGGAGACCCTGTGCCTGGACCCCAATAAAGTTTGCATCATCATCATCATCATCATCATTTAGGAGGCGTCGATGTAAACTTAACCGGCTGATACGAATTTGTGAAATTTCCCAGCCGAATTCCACTGTGTCGAATGGGCCGAAATTTGGATGTTCCGAACACCTTTCCGCGTTGCGGCGGGTGATACGAACTTTGGTACCGAATCCGTCGAACGACGGCCAAGAGCAGAATGCTGTTAGCTTCGGAAGTACGCGCGCGGCCAGTGCGCACACTGTCAGAACTGTGGTTATTGTTTGCCATAACCGCTGTGGCGAAACGGCAGTCGCTCTTGACACTTATCATGTATGGCGACGATGAAACTGACGGGACTCGGAAAGTGCACGTGCGTCCAACGCCCACCCAGTCCAAGTGGCGCTTCTTCCCGCAAACGCCACGGATAAATCAGCGGCAGATGCGATTATAGATAGCAATACAGGTGACGCAGAACGTAGTTTTGAAGGCGCGTGCGCAGCCAGCGCAGGCGGATTGAAAACGGAACTACCGTTCGGCGCAACCGCCGCGCACGAAACCACGGTCGCTATCAACGCGATCCTCGATAGCGACAACGAGCTCCGAAGGTACGCGGCTAACGCAGCGGTATAAAGGCTATATAGTCGTAGAAAAAGGCACGAAGCAGTGGTGTAGCCAGGAGGGGCGCGCAACGCCCCCCTCCCCACCCCCCGCCCCCCCCCGCCGAAATTATTTTTTTATGCTATGGCATACAGAGCCCAAAATGACACTTGACCACATCTGCCTGCCCGGCCCCCACTTCAAATTAAGGAGGTGCCGACCGACCGAAACCCCCCCCCTCCCCCCCAGACAAAAATATCTGCCTACGCTCCTGGCACGAAGCCTTTCGGCTTTCGTGTCGATCTTCGCTTGTCACTATGGTGGAGCGGACTTAACTTAGTTTTCAGTTGGGCTCATACGAAGCTTTGAAGCGCGCTTTCGCGGCAGCCAGCTGCGCCGTCCCTTATTTGTCCGTTCACGTGTGTCCCAGAAAGGCATACGCGAGTTCTTTTGACAGAAATTAATGTTTTGTGCGTATATCGTGGTTTGAAAACAGGTCTTGCTAAGTCTTTTGATGATACCAAATTTTGGGCAATACGAATATTGTCGTTCCCCCTTCAGATTCATATCACCGAGATTCTACTGTACAGTAGAACCCCGCTGTTACGTTCCTCACTGCTGCGTTTTCCCGGCTGTTACGTCGTTTTCCGCCGGTCCCGGCATAGCTCCCATAGGATACAATGTATTGGGAACACCGCTGTTACGTCGTAACTGTCGGACCGTTCCCGTATGATACGTCGCGAAGTGCGCTCGGAGCCGACCGAGTGACTACCAAAGAGAGCCGCCATGGTGCATTTTCACGCAGCTTGGCCTCGTTTGACCGTAATATTAGCCGCATGAGAGGCGCAAGCAACAGAATCTTTCAATTGATGCAAACAAAAGCATGGCCTTCGAGATTCAAATTGCAAAGATGGCGTCTATGACGTAACTGCCCGCGAAAGCAAGGCCTTCGAGATTGGCATTTACTATTGACAAAAGCATAGCCTTTGAGATTTGTATTGCACAAACATGGCGTGTATGACGTAATTGCTTGCGAAAGCAAGGCCTTCGAGATTGGCATTCACTTCTGCCATCGCGTCGGCGTAGACTCATCATCATCGTTATTTGTCGGAGAGCGGGAGGAGTTCGAGCTGGTTGGAGCTCGCACGGTCGTGCGTGCGGTTCGCGGTCGGACTCGCCGCGCCGGTCGTGATTGCGTGTGCTTAGTTCTTTCATGCCTACAGCTGTTGGTGTTAAAAAAATCACATACGTTGATTACATTTCTGTGGATGAGGCCGTCCTAAGCTCCGCGTTTCTATCCATCGACTAGATCGCGGCTGAGCGCGCCAATTTTCGTGCTGCTCGTAAGAATTGAAATAAAATTCTGTACCACTAAATATTTTGCCGTTTTTCCTGTTTTTCGGCTCTTACGTTTCCCGTCTCTTACGTTTATTTCCTACGGTCCCTTCAAAAACGTATCAGCGGGGTTCTACTGTAGTTGGGAAACCCTACCTGCATTGTTAGTTTGGCCACTCTAAGCCATTATAAAACCGCAACGCCAATGGCAGCCTGCATTGACACCCTTGTCCAATGTTTACGCTTACGGGGCTGTTAGGTGATCCAGTGGTGTTATGCAAACAGCCATTATTGGACAGAACTTTTTCTTTCAGAACAGTTCCTCCTTATTTGACTGTTTTGCTTGACACGTACGGTTCATTTTTCCCCTTGGCAGTGAGCTTTTAGCTGATCCAAAAGCTGTTTTCCCTGCTCCCAAACGCGTTTTTGGCTGCTCGAAAAGCCCTTTTACCTGCTCCAAAACAGCTTCAGTCAATCACATCACTGGCAGTTGTATTATCCAAAATGCAACTTTCCAGCTTGCAATACCTAACATGCAATGGCGCTAGATGTCTCGTGCTGAAAGCTACATTCGCCGCAAATACGTGACAGCCGCAGGTGAAGGCATCAACGCGTTTCGTGTGTTACTTAATCGGCGTCTTTCGGTATGTCGCGAATTCGCGACAACCGGCTGTAAAGAGTTAAGCAGTCCATTGAAATTTAGCATTTACAGTACAGCTAATAATGATCAAGCACACAGGCAGGTTAAAAAATTATAGAAGAAAAGAAAGAATTTGCTTGCAGCACTTCAAGCTTTATGCATTTAGCTTCATACAGCAAAAGCATTACAGCTGTAGCTATTCTAGAGCTTGAGCAGTTGTCAAGTCGAACAAGCAGGGTGAGTAAAAGCTTGTTTTGAGAAAATGCAAGGAAACAGATAAAGCTCATTTTGAACCACATGTAATAGAAGATATGGAAATACTTTTGTTAGATGATTAGTAGCCACCAAGGACATAACCTGCATGCCTACTGCTGCAGCATACGTCATTCAGAAGCAGCATGTGATTAAATGAGCCCATTTTTTGTGCTTTTTCTTAATCAAAATAGTGCTTGTCTTGGTGATATAAATTGCTGTTGGGGCTGAAATGTCAATCTACAATGTAAGAAACTTGGTCAGCACTTGTGGCAAGCCTATACGTTACAAAAATACTATATTCAGAAAATTGACTTTTTCCACGATTTTTCATCTCTAAGACCAGTGTCCCCCCTTAAAGGGATGCTAAACAGACAAGAAATTTTTCACATATTAGTAAATTACTCTTTCACAATTCCAAAATCACCATGCTTGCCACAAGAAGATGCTTGGTAAGCAAGAAAGCGTGCAAAAGAAAAATGCAGGTGGCGACAGCACATTGAAATTCCTGCACTAAACGTCGTGACTTCATAGATTTTGGTGGCATCTAGTAGATCCTACATAGTTCCTAATCAGTAAAAATGAAGTACACAGAGTTTCAGGAAATTTTGTTGAGCCAATGTCGCCAAAATACAAAAAAAATACTTTGAAATTCGTGGCGTCACATATGGCGATCTCGCTGCGACACTTAAAAGTGAATCTTTGACCTCGATCTTAAGGGGAGACGTGGGTCTTAAATGGTTTTTTAAAAGTTGGGTGAATGGCATGAAATTTAATACACGTATTCAGCTTTTTCTGCAGATTCAAAATCTCTAAGTACATTTTTAATAGCTGCATTAGAACAAAAGATATGCAATTTTTAACACATATTTAAGCATATTTCTTACGGGGATTTTTGGCAACTTTGCTTTGTCAAACGCAAAAACAAAGTATGTGGCAAGATTGCCAGGAAGCTGGTCTAGCCGGTGATGCTATTTATTTTCTTATAATTTTGTTCACCAAATTATATTTCTCGATTATCAGAAATAGTATGCAGCAAAAAGATTTCACTCACATTTACGTCTATTTATTTTGCATTCAAAGTTTGTTGAAGACAATCGGATTAGCATCACCGGCTAAACCAGCTCTCTGGCAGCCTTGCCACATACTTTGTTTGTGTTTGACAAAGCAAAGTTGCCAAAAATTCCCGTAAGAAATATGCTTATAGAGATTGCACATCTTTTGTACTAATACAGCTACCAAAAATCTAATTAGAGATTTGGAATCTGCAGAAAAAATGGGATAAGTTTGTTAAATTTCGTTCAGTACACCCAGCTAATAAAATAAATAAAAAAAAGACCCGCGTCTCCCCTTAACCCGGATTTTGTTAAACCTGTAGTACTAGTGGTCCAGCTTAGAGAGGAATGTTTGCTCGATAACTGCTCCAGAAGCTGTGCCAAAATGGCTTCGGTCGATACATCATTGCAATGCTGTATTTAATCTATTGTAACTCAAGCCCACTACAGCCTGGACAACTTATAACGTAACCGTTTATAGCGCAGGGCTAGCTATAACATGGCCTTTTTGGAATTGTTGTTTATCCTCCTCCGATAGAACTCCATGTGCAAACCAGCCTGGAACATTGGTCAGCGTCGCTTTCTGCTTTCAGTTTGCGCTTCAGCACCAGCCTGCCAGGATGTAAGAAATGCAAGTGCGACTAGAAAACCAAGCAGAAAACAAGAGTTTATTGCGATATGCCAAGTTACGCTATACATTACATCGAGGAACTGTTTTGCTGCATGGCAACAGCCAATTGTGGAGCTTGCAGTGAAATTTTTGTCGGGGAAGTCCTGTTCAATGAAAAAGTTGGATTTTTTCAGAGATGGTGCCTATTAGACGGCAGTACATTTTGTACATTTTTTTTTTCTTAGTAGATTGAAGTGGGTCTTTACAAACTGTTCACTTTTGTCTCGCAATCTTGAATCTGGCAATTTATATTGGTTGCATAACATCGATAAAACTTGTATGCGTGAAAAGTTCATTCATTGTGCTCTCCGTTTATGTATTACATAAAATATTAGGTGTGGTAGTTCCTACAGCAAAAAAGACCTAGTGTAACCTACAAAAACACCCATTTTTCCTGCGGTAAGGAAAGAGTTAAATTGTGTGACAAATCCCTGTAACTTAAAGGGACACTAAAGGCAAATAACAATTTATGTCAGAGTGAAAGCCCAATGTATGACAACTTCTAAAACGGCAATATTATCAACAGCAGTGCCCTACTTACCGAGAAATTAAGCTAAATGTATCACATGATGAGCGCCACGAGTGGGACATTTTCGAAGTGATCCCGATGACGTAGGGAAGTCGGCCTACAATAAATCACTAGTAATCAAACTAGCAGCAGTAAAAAAAGAACGTTCCAAGCATCAAAAGACGTAATAAAATGCTGTTTGTTCATTTCCGCTTGATTCATGGAAAACAAAACCTCCGTGGCGTTGCCATGGGGAACGGCGCGCGTGGTTCAAAGGTTTCGTTTTCGCCGAACTGTGCCTCGCCCGTCTCAGTGGTAGTTTCGGGATCGCGTACTGCCGTGCGTGTTTAGCGCGCTCGTGAAAGTCGCTCTGACAGAAAGTTCGACAAAATGCGGCATGCGTGTGATACTGCCGGATGCCCGAGTGGTGCACAACGCCAGTGCTGCAGCAAGGAAACCGGTGTGTCTTTTCACTGGGTGCCGCGGAATGAACCCTTACGCTCGAAGTGGCTTTGTCATGCCATTGCGCCAGTATGCTAAACAGTCAAAACCTCTGCGTGTGTGCTCGCTGCACTTTCGTACTGAGGATTACGAGACCAACCGCAACTTGGTGAAGGCTTTGAATGTGCCCATCCGAGCAAGTCTTTGCCGCAGCGCCGTTGTTGCTACTGTGGGTCCCGCTACTTCCGCTCGGCTGCTACTAGTGTCGGCGGCCGCGCAGTAAAAGCGGGCAACGTTGGGCGCGGCAGCAGTGACGTATGAAAGTCGTATTTTCAGGCGGGAGATTTGAAGCGCGCTAACGCGATGCGGACCACTAAAAACGTGATTTTATTTCAAAATAAGCACTTCCTTGGCACAAAAGCAGCACTACGAGGTTTCTGGACCGCTATTTCAACAATCAACGTCGACTTAATATTTGCCTTTAGTGTCCCTTTAATGACAGATTCTAAAAATTCTTGCGGCGATCGATTCGTGAGGCAATAAACTTCATTATAGAGGTCACTGGATGATTACTTAGAAAAGTGGTTCAGCATGCCTTTATACAGTGTTTTATAAATCAACATCATGAATCTGAAGATGATGATTGGTGATTGGTGGTACTTTGACTTCGGCAACACTGGAGTTTTAAACAAAAACTCCTCTGTCCAGGGATCAATATGGGGTTGCTAGTACCATCAAAGCTTGGGCTGCATGCATCTTGGTAAATCAGTGATTAAAACAAGGAAAATGACCCCTTTCTTTTCCAACGTATCGTCACTGCTATGCTTTCCCGTTGGTGCTGATTATTCGAAAAATATTCCGTATTTCAAATATTCAATACGTTATTAGAAATTTTTGTATATTCATACACTGTCGCTGACAAAAGCAGCTTGTAAGCTTCTTTATTTTCTTGCAACCGTTTGTGCCTATGCGGTGTTTGGTCAGTAGTCTACGAGAACCAAGGGAGCACGGCAATCTAGTTTAACACGATAGCATTAAAGAGGCAGGTATAGTGGCGCGGCTGATTCAGTGCTGCTGTCACCATCTGGTTGGGTCTCCTGTGCTCGCAGCTGTGGCTTTGGTGGTAGTGCAGATGTTTCTCAATACTCTCGGTAAACTGAAATCTCCTAACCAGAACTGCTCCCACCTCTGTCTTATAGATGTTATGCTTAAAGGGACCCTAAAGGCAAATAACAATTTATGTCAGAGTGAAAGGTCAATGTGTGAGAACGTCTAAAATGTCAATAGTATCAACAGCAGTGCTCTAGTAATCGAGAAATTGAGGTGAATGTAGGACACGATGTGCGCCACGAGTGGGACATTTTGGAAATGATCCCGATGACATCAGAGTGTCCCAGGTACAATTAGCCATTACTAATCAAACTAGTTGCAATAAAAAAGGATCCTTCCATGCATCACAAGATGTCCGTTTCTGTTTGATTCATGGAAAAAGGAACCTCTTGGCCCTACCTTGGGGAACGGCACGAGTGGTTCAGAAGCTCCGTTTTCGCCGAGCTGCGCGTCACAGGGGTAGTTTCGGTATCGTGTACTGCTGCGTGTTCTTGGCTCTCGCTATTTTCGCCCTGTCGATAATCTACTTCTGCTGCTGCTGCCCAAGCTAAGCTCCGTTACAGTGAACTATACAGTTTCGGAGTGGCCTGTGGCTTCGTCTTGGCAAGTTTGATGGCCGCTGTTGCACAAGAAACCGTAGCTTTGGCGGCCGGGCAGTAAAGGCAGGCAACATTGGGCACGGCAACTGCTACATCAGAAGGTCCGTTCAGGCAGGTGATTTGAAGTGCGCTAACGCCATGTGGACCACTAAAACGTGATTTTCTTTCAAAATAAGCATTTCCTTGGCACGCAGCAAACACTACAAGGTTTCTACAGCGCTATTGAAACAATCAGCGTCAACTTAATATTTGCCTTTAGTGTCCCTTTAACCGACCCCGGCACTCACGGCCTCGCTACCTATGTAGGGTGCCGCGTCGGTGTCTGTCTTGTGCCGTGTACCACTGGAAAAGCTACACATGAGAGCTCAGCCGATCACCATGAAGGGACGGCCAGCCCGTGCACCCAGAGTGGGAAACCTTAGGCGGCACTCTCTAAATCGGTAATTTATTAATGGGCTTTTGGTTCAAATGGGATCTGCTTTTCATGAGAACCAATTGTAAGAGACATACAGGACACCTTGTTGCCTAATACAAGTCACAAAGTAAGCACTTAGTGGCCGTGAATGGCACACTCATATAAGCATTCAAAGGACCAAGTTAGGCGCATTGACCTACCCTTTGGCCAGTGCTCTCACGATCTTGCACCACACAGTAGAGTGAGAAGAACAGACATAGGCACAGTTGAGAGAAATAGACGGTGTACGATTGCGAGGCGCTGCCTCGGGACTTCGAGACCACGGAAGGGAGCCTGGGCCCCGACTAGACGACGTAACCACCGGCCGGAGAGGCCAAAACTCGTACGCACTCTCCGAGGTCCGGGAGTGGTCTTCCCGCTTGTCAGGCGAGTGCAAGCAGGGTCCGAGTCCCACCAAAATTAGGCCAATGGGACACAGCGTTAAACCTGCAAGGGGCATGGTGGCAGCGAAGCGACTGCAGTTGATGACCAGCTACCACCCGTCCGGTCGGGATGAGAGGGACACGAGAGTTCTCCAAGGGAAAATGGCGTTCGAGCAACTACAGTAGACGCTCATTAAACGGAGCCTGAAGGGACCAGGAAAATGTGTTCCGTTTACTGAGAGAGGAACAGGTTTGCAGAACCCAAGTATGACACTAATCGTATTAGGAGCTGCTGTTCCAATCAAGAGATTTCGGTTTACTGAGCGTCTACTGTAGTGTGGACTCCTGCATTCCTACAAAGTGGAACAGCTGCCTCTGACATGACTGGTTTTGTGCTCAAATTCTGCGCCCTTGTTCATCTCTCATTAAACAGAACTGTATGTGTTTGTCAGCCGTAGGCCCAGTAACGCTATGTGTTCCACTTTTACTGGCTTAAGTGTTGTCAATTTGTACCTCTTTTGAGCAAGCCTGCTTTGATGACACAGCCTTGTGCATTGCAGCATCCAAGCAGCGAGAACGGCAGCGCACCTTCTCCACTGCATCAAGCGGCAGTTCCAAGGCTGCTTCTCCTGTGCCTTCACCTGCACCATCACTTGGAGATTCATCCCAGCTTCTCCCAGGTGACATGTTTTTCATGGGACCATTAAAGAAACAGCTCGGAATCGCAAGAGCTGAGAATTAAATTGAAAAGCGAGAGTCGTGGCAAAGTTCCCATCGATAGTATGTTAGCGATCACCTTAAGTTCAAATTTTGGCACTCTCTGAGCGCTCCTGGACAGATAATGCCATTCGAAAGGGTAAAAGAGGCAGTATTTTATCAGTTTAGCTTTTGAGTTCCTTTTTCTGCCACGGGGGGATTAATTTTAAAGCTCCTTCGCAGTTGAAGAGGTGCGCGCTTGTGGTTTCGGTTGTGGCATCAACGTTGCTCACGAGTGCTCCACAAAAGGTTGAAGGTTGTTGGGGTGTTGTAGTTGTGTACGAGCCTGCAACAAACACTTAGCCGCAAGAATTTTTCGAAACTATGCTGCAATAGCAGAGTTACACACGTTTGATTATCTGAAAGCGACCCTCACTCGCTTCGTTATTTCCTTCACTGTTACATGTTTGTCGGCTCGTGTCTCCTCCCAGCTGAGTGCTCCTCCTCACCATGAGAGGAGGAAGAGCGGCAAGCATGCTTACCTGAGAGCAGACCAGGCACGTAGCCAGACCCCCCACCCTCGAAATTTTGGTGAAGTACATGTTTTAACCAAAAATAAATGGTGAAAATAGGTGCTTTTCTCATAGTCAAGGTTTTCAGCAAGTGCCCCCCCCCCCCCCCCCCTGGAAAACATTCCTGGCTATGGGCCTGGAGCAGACAAAGGGGTTCTTGTTGCTGACATGACCAGATGTGCATGGTGTCATAACCAACGATACCAAGAAGCCCAGAGAAATGCACAGTGTTTTTTCCCGTGCTCGCGGCTCGTAGCACTGCCGTGTTTCACGTTGTTGATCGTGACTGCTTTCTGAATTCGATGCATATGTTTACTTGAAATGTTAAAAAAAAATATCGGACGTGTTTTAGGGGCCCTTTAATGTGTTGCCATTCACGGTTTCCAGCTGGTGCATAATAATATGTGTAGTGTCGTAAGAGGCACTGTCCTTTGAGTATGCCGCTTAGTAAGGTTGACAATGGGCTAGCATTAGAGAGGACCGAGGGCTCAGAGGTCTAACATAAGATGCACTTGCGTCGTCATTGCTCGACTCTCCACTTCATTGTGTATATCGTTGACGGCTGGGTGTGTTGGTAAAGCATCACTGTAGATTCACTGTAGCGCTCTGTTGTGCGTGTGTCCCGTCAGTTATTTGCGCTAGACAGTCTTCGTTGTATGTACTTCTTGTTTTATCCCAGGTGGAGCACAAAACCGGTCAATTCTTCAAGAGGTGTTGCGGAAACGCAGAGGCGAAAATGCCTTTGACATCAACAACATTGTGATTCCCTACAGCATTGCCTCAGCCACACGAGTGGAACGGTTGCCCTACAAGGAGATCCTCACACCAAAGTATGTCTCTCCGAAGTGCTTGTCAAGCATTGCATGATAAATGTTCTTTAAAACTTATTTTTCGTTCTTTATCAATTTTGATTAAACTTGCTGAGTTTATATGTATATTTGTGTGCTGATTTCGAATGTGCAATTATTTTTCTAGTACACTGTGTACTTCTCAAAACATTCAACATTTGTCAAAATGTACTTTTGGGCTAGTTGGTTCATAATCGTAGTAGAACAGCGCCGGCGAAAACAACAGACCAGACGAGGAGAAGGACACGTAACACAAGGCGCTCTACTACGATTCAACATTTAATGTGCCTTTTTTTTGGTACCAATATTTTTCCTAAACTGGGAGAGCCACCAAGTAAATCGGCATATCACGGTTATGAACTGTACGTAATAAAACAAGAATGGATGTTCTCGACCCATTTGGGCAAAAGTTGTGGTATGTTGTAATGCTTTCATTTGGGCCAGTTGGTGCAAACTTGTAACTTGATTCATGGCTGCGCTAAAAACACGGACAACAGAAGGACGGGCGCAAACTACCAACTTTATTACTGAACGCCAAAGTAAACCTATATATGCACGAATCTCATCACGTGCTCTCTTTTACGCCCCTTCGTGACTGTCATGAGTAAAGCGTCATGGGGCGCGTGCCGGAGAGCGCAAGGCGTCGATGGTGTGCACCCCCGCCACGTCTACGCAAGCCATTGGCCGGAGAAAGGCGCGTGCCACGCGACCCGAGCTGAGGTGGGAGACCACAGAAGAAGTGTTGGGCATTGTTCGTTGGAGTCGTCGAGGAGCAAGGTGTTGCAAGCCAGCGTCACACCCGCGACGAGAGCAGTAGGGCCCCGTTCTGGGGGCAGCGGCACGAGAGGCTCGGAAGGGTGGCCGTCGACCTTGGTGTCATCCAAGTGAGGCTCCCCGGGCTTGCAGCAGCCCCGTCACAGCAGTTCGCAGGGCACCTACGGCACTCCCACAGCGCGGCAAGACGACGGCGACCCACGGACAATCACCAGAGAGCCACTTCGGCAGTACGACCCGGTGGCATCAAGGGGAGGCCAGGAGTTAGGCCTAACTGGACGAGACGACGTTCTCGAAGAAAGACCGAAGGGTCAGCGACGAGGACAACTAGCGAGGCGGCAGCTTCGACGACGGCGACTCTCAGGCGTCGAGGAGCAGCGTCGACGGGACTGAGCGTCGACTTTGGCACGGGAACGAGGCGACGGACTCACGCGAAGTAAGAACGTTCTATTCGCGTAGCTAGACCGAGACGCCATAGGGGCCAGACTTTCGTGCCATTAGAGTCTAGCCTAGTTAGGAGCGTTTGTTGCACACGGAGCGCTTTTCCTTGCGCATCATTGCACATACTTTAGCCAATTTGCATGGGGCGGTAAAAACCGTTTTGACACCAAACCGATTCGGAACTTTCTTTACATTGTGCGATAAACGGTGAACATAGGGCATTACGTGAACTGGCTGTTTGGCTGCACTAGGCTGCTTTCCTTTTCCTTCTGTTTTCACATTCTGCAAAATACGTTCACAGCAACTCCAGATAAGCTCAGAAGGATAGCCAGCCTCGCTCATGCGTTCAACTTGATAGGCAAGGCTTTCTCGAACCCTATGTTGGCATGATTTCTCAAGAGCTGAACGGCAGCAGAGCGTCGCAATGCTCTTTTTGTTAGCTTGGAATGCGCGCTGTTATGTGGCAATAAAGCTTTGCTTTGTTGTTGAGGCCTATTTTATTAACAAGAAATCTGACCATTGCGTAAGCATGCCTTCTTTGACATTGCTCCAAAAAGAGCTGCAATTTTTAGACGGCTTTGTCTGAATGACACACAGTGTCCTGGTTTTTTACTTCCAATTTTTAGTTTTATCGGCCTTGTGGTTCTATCAGTTCTTTGCTTGTTAATATTTTGACCATATCATGACCATGCTTCAAAGAAAGATAGCCCCAGGGGGGTGTGTTGCTAATCAGTCACGAAGGGGCGTAAAAGAGAGCACGTGATGAGATTCGTGCATATATGGGTTTACTTTGGCGTTCAGTAATAAAGTTGGTAGTTTGCGCCCGTCCTGTGTACGTCTCTTCTGTTGTCCGTGTTTTTAGCGCAGCCATGAATCAAGTTACAAGTGGTATGTTGGTAAGTGAAATCCCAGCTTGACTTTGACTCGTTCATGAATGTTAAAGCAGGGTTGAAAATATGCTGAAGTCAAGGATACTGTTAGAAGGCGTTGTGAAGGAATGAGAGTTAGCGGTTGGTAAGAGGACCCTGGAATCCGTGCATGTACGTCTGGGTCAGTAACTGACAGGGGAACCTACTCGGGCATACGGATGGGCTGGTGCACAGGCAGTAGGCATTCCCAAATCAGGACAGGCAGCACTGTCCCTAAAGTGTAAAGTGTAAGCTAAGAACCACGTAATGTGTGACGGAACGAAACATGATATGTGTAACATTAGGAGATATGAAGACAGCAGAGTGGATCAGAAATCAAACGTGGGTAGCAGATATCCTTGTTGATATTAAGAGAAAAAATTGGCCGCATATCTGCGTGCTTCGCTGCAAATGTCGTCGAAAGACGATAGTATTGTGCCGGTCGTACTCCACGAGACCTCCTCCTCTACGTTGAACCACCGCATCTGCCTCATAGCGTCGCATTTTCAGCGCAGCCTAAGAAACATTAGGGTCTTTAGAATTACTTATCTACGTATTTTCTAGTAAAGGAACACACCACCTAATACTTACGTATTGATGTTGCGCCTCAGACATGCGTAATATTTACTCTTTGATCGACAGTGTTCACATGTATGAACAGCCGTACGAGTTCAAGATAGCTGGACGGTAAGCAAGTGGTTAAACTTTGGCCGGGTGGCTGAATCGGGTGACAGACAAACAGAAAGACAGACCAAAATTTTTGCGTTTAAGTTCCCCAAGAAAGACTATCATCTTTAAAAAAAGTGGGCATGAGCAGGTCATGCAATGCGAAGGACAGATAACCGATGGTCAGTGAGAAAGACGAAATGGATAGCAAGGGAAATGCAGTGGAGACTGGCAGAGGAACAGGTGAGGTGACAGAATAACATGGAATCAGCTCGAGCAAGACACGGTAAAGTGGAGGTCATCGAGAGAGGCTTTCATCCCGTAGTGGACACAAAAAAGGCGGGTGATGACGATGATGGTGATTAGCAGTAGAGTGGATTACTGTGAACAGCTGAGAAAACATTATATTGGCTACTTAACACCATGCTGCAGCATGTGCTCACCGAAATAGCTTATATTTGCGGTGAAAGTGCCTGTTCCCATTGCGCTTTCGACGATGAGTCCAGGATAATGGTAGTGAGCTCTACGAGAACTCTTACAAGCACCGACATCTGTTTACTCAAACTCCTCCGAAGAAGCCACAGAGGCATAGTTTTGTTGGTGCTAAAGAGGCATGCTTTTTATTGATAGTCGCTTAATTATGTAAACGAACAAGAAGTCGAGCCACACTTCAAGAGCGAACAGTTTTTCTGAAGCGCACGGCGTTCCAGGGACTCAGCATGGTCTCGTACTGTGGTACACCAACCTCTGCACAGTAGACACTCACACTCAGCAATTGTATTCTAGACAATATATCTGATGGTGAACCCTATGTAAGTGTAAAATTTCAATTATGCATGGCATCTGTGGGGAGAATGGTGATGCCACAATAAAGTCCGAGCTCTCGCTGTCTGAATTATCGATTCTTTACTGTATTGCACGAGTGTGGCACCACAGGCGCTTTACCATTAGAATCTGCCTTCCTGATAAAAGCCTGAACGTGGGATGACATCACTACCCTACGAGTCCGCCGCGGTGGAGCAGTGGTTATAGTGCTCGGCTGCTTACACGAAAGTCGCGGGTTCGACCCCGGCCACGGCGCTCGCATTTTCATTGGAGGCGAATTGCTTTAGGCTCACGTACTGCACGATGTCAGTGCACGTTAAAGAACACCGGATGGTAAAAATTTCCGGAGCCCTCCTCTACGTCGTCTCTCACAACAATATTGTGGTTTTGGGACGTGAAACCCCAGATATTATTACTATTACAGTAAAATCTCGTTACTACGAACATGAAATTATTGAAATTTTCAGATTAACGAATTTTTTTGAAATTCCCGCCAAAATGCCTATATTGCCAATGTAAAAAACTTTCAGTACAATGAATTTCAGAATACCGAATATTTCAGATTAACGTACGTAATTTAACCCCGAAATCAACAAGATGCTTCGTTATTACGAAGTTCCGTGAATGTTTCAGTACGGAAATCACTGAAGCTTACACCTATCATCATCTGCAGCAGATATGCGCCGGGAAACCCGCTTCACCGGGTGCAGCCCCATCAGCGTCGACATCAATGCGAGCATCACCAACCGGTCAAACTGGTCAAACCAAATCAAAAAACGTTGTAGGCTTAGTCCCGCTGTTGCCGCTGTTCTCACCACGTTTCCAGTTGCTGTCGTTTGGAGCTGCGAAGTTGAGATCGTGTTGTGCGATCGCTTTTCGGGCAATGAGTTCTCCTGGCCCCAGCATTAAAAAGAAGCGACGCCAGTTTTCGCTCAAGGAAAAAGTGGACATTCTGACGGAGCTGAATGCTGGAAAAAAGCAAGTGGACATATGCAGGGAGCATGATATCGCGCCGTAAACAGTGGCAACGATACTGAAGGATCGGGAGAAGATCGTGAAATTACATTGAGAATCACAGCTGGGGGGCTCCCTCAAGAAAACGCTTGCGGCTCGGCAACTACCAAACCGTCGACGACGCCGTCCTCACATGGTTTAAGGATGCCAGACAACACGGTGTGCCCTTTTCAGGCCCTATTATTCAAGAAAAGGTGCGACAGTTCGCGGTCGCTTTGGGCACCTCCGGCTTCGACGCAAGTGCCGGATGGCTTTATCGGTTCTGGCAAAGGAACGGCATCATGTGGCAAGTCGCATGTGCGGAAGAAAAGGCAGCCGATGCCGAAAGTGCGATTGCCTGGCGGGACGAGCGCTTTCAGGAAATCGTCGAGACGTTCAGTCCAGACGACATTTTCAACGCCGACGAAGCGGCGTGCTTTTATCAGCTGTTACCTAATAAGACAATGAACTTTAAAGGCGGAAAGTGCAAGGGCGGAAAAAAATCGCGTCTTCGCGTGTCAGTGCTCTTCTGCTGCAACGCCACAGGCACGAAAAAACTCAAGCCTATCGTTATTGGCAAGTCTGCCAAGCCTTGCTGCTTGAAAAACGTTGTCTCGTTGCCTTGCGACTATCGGGCAAATAAGAAAGCGTGGATGACGCGGGAACTGTTCACGCAGTGGCTGCTGCAGTTCGACAACACAATGAAGAAGAAACAAAATAAGGTTCTTCTAATCGTTGATAACTGCTCGGCACATATGGTGAACGTGCGTATGAGCAATGTGCAGCTTGAATTTCTGCCCCCGAATTGTACGTCTTTGCTCCAACCTTTAGACCAGGGCATAATAAGATGTGTGAAGGCCGAATTTCGGAAGTGACTTGTGCAGCGCCTTCTCATTAACATATGACTGAAGCTGCCCACGGAGGTCAACATCCGTCAAGCTGCAGAAATGCTGACAGGGTCATGGTGGAACGTCAAGGCAAGCACCATTAGCAACTGCTGGCAAAAGGCAGGTCTTCTCGAGATTTCGCTTACGCTGCAAGACTGCGAGCCTACACCACGAGACTGCGATGACGAAGCGGAGCTCGACCCAGAGCTTTGGAATGAGCTTACCGAGAAGCTCCCAGTAGACTTTTACCGAGCTCACCTGCAAAGAAATCATGAGTCAAGTGTGTGAGCAAGATTGCTGTAGCAGTGACGAAGACAACGCTAGAGATGCAGAGTCTGGGACAACGGAACAGACTATTTCCAGCTCGGATATTGAGGTGTTCCTTAAAAAGACCCGATCGTACCTCGGGTGCTGCAAGAATGTACCCAAAGACATCCTTAGGAAGGTTGCGGACGTGGAGGCATACATGCACCAGCGCCTGCTTTCTGCTCGCCAGAAGAAGATAACAGACTTTTTTAAGCAGTAAATTGTTTCCACTCGGTGCCCAGTGTTTTCGTTCGTTGTTTAGGCCCCACCATGTTCACCTCCTGCAAAGGTACATTATTTTCGCTGTTGTGTTACATTACCAACATCATTTTTCAGTACTACGATATTTCAGAATAACGAAATAAATTCAGCGGTCCCGCGAAGTTCGTTGTAACGAGATTCTACTGTATATCAATTTTGGTGTCTCACCGGCTGTTCTCAGACCTTGTGAAAACAATGGTGATGCTGGCTGTCATGATAAACTGTGGCTGATGTGGTGGACCTCAAGGTCCGCCGGCTACCAGACTGTCGTGTAGAGAAGTAGACGGCACATCCGAACGAACACCTTTAATGGAACATGAAGAAAAGATGGCTTCGTGCCCTCGAGCGAGCGGCAGCTCGTGAGGAGCAGTCACGGTGATGATAAACGGCGTCTGCTAGGTTGATGAAGACGAAGTTCCAACAGCTGACATTGCGAATGCCATTTCTGTATCACGTCTGATAGTAATGTACAGGCAGTTTTCAGATTGGCCTTAGTGGTAGCAAAGTTGTGTACTAGAATTTGGTGAATCTGGTGCTTTTTCATTTGTGAGCTGCAATTCTCAACCTGAAGTTGTCCTGAATATGTGTTACTGGGGGATAATATACCTCCAACATGTTCGCTCTTCCCTAATGGATGACACCACACTGCAGCCATTGGAAACTAGTGTGGGGGACAATTTCAGGATGGAAGTAAAGGACGCTTTGGTCCACAGAAATGTATCACTTCTGGTTCGAATCAAATCAATGGAAGGCTATTATCCTGGGTGGCCAGCACCAATCTTTTTTGGGATGAAAGCATTAAGTGCCTCATAGTAATAAACAGTGCAAAAAACTACAGTAGAACTTGAAGGGACCGCAGTCATCTGTTCGTCTTATCAGGAGTTCGGCTTATCAGAAGTGCTCCCAAAAAAGAGAGATGCTAACAAGCCAAGTGCATCCAAATATCTTACTTGAAAACACTTATTGGAGTAGACTTACAATGGGGGCAAAAAGACGAAAAAAAGCATTTATTTGGCTCATCTAGATAAACTATGCCTTCAAGCAGAGTATTTACATGAATCGTACGAGCACCTGATTTCGTGGGTTCAAAAATAAAAAAATTTCATGAAGATACTGCTACCACATTTTAATGATAAAACTGTAGCACGCTCCTATGTTGACGATTACAAAAAAAAAAAAAAGAGGGAGAGAAGCACAATTTTCCTTCAAATAATGTAAATTTATTGTCCTGGCAGTTCCTTTTCTTCTGTGAGCCTGTTTTGCTGGCTCTAAGGTCACTTCTGGACACGCCTCGGTCGCGCGCTCTTGTCTTGAAAAAAGGGAGTTTTAGGTTGTACGTGTACTTCTTTACGTTACCGTGTTACCGGATACCATATGGACTCTGCGCATGCGCGAACTTTTACGGAACGTAAACTACTTGCCTGTTAGGCTTTACGTTTACGGCCCCATCACGCAAATCCACCTTTGTTCGTCGCGATATCCACTTTGCGGAGACTCCAACCGCCGAGTCAGAATATGTCGAAGTGCAAGCGCCACTTACGATCACCTTGTTTCAGCCGGATTACCGAGGCTAGAGCGACCTAGAATACCGAAGCCGTAAACGTGAGAGGCCTAAGGCCTCCAACAGGCTGGATAGGTGGCGCCATCCAGCGGGGCCAGGGTAAACCAGGCAAGCACGGAGTTGTTATTGCAGATACATCAGGCATTCTACTTCCAATGTAAATGGCTTACGGCGGCATAATTACGAATGAGTTGCCTTTTTAATCATTTTTTTCCCTCAAAAACGCTAAGCGAAAACAAACGTGTCCATGACTGGTCGCACGAAGTGTCACAAGATGTTGACGCCATCATCCGGTAACCCGGTATTGCTACACCCCTTTGCCTATCGGGATACTGCAAACACTAAAAACCTCTTTTATGATTTTGCCGCAACGCTATTTCAGTGTTATCTAAATTAAATGTAGTGTAAATGCAGTTATCATCACCATTTAGTGGTTTGCGTGAACGTTTACGTACGTACATAAAGATTTTCGTTTGGGTAGCTAAAAACTTTACTAAAACTCGAGTTTCGGTAACACGGTAAACGTAATCCGGTAACACGGTAACATAAAGAAGTATACGTTCAAGCTAAAACTCCCTAAAGTCATGATACGCTGAGTTGCTTAAGAAAGTCTGCAAGGTTTTCTTCGAGGTCCGGATATTGTCCCGTTTTCGGCCCGCAGTAACTTTTCCTGATCGACGTGCAGCTGAAGATATCCCATTGCGTTACTCACGGTCACAAGCCTCACGCAGACGAAAAAGACACGACGCAGCTATATTCAGTGTACGAAATAGCCTTCCTTTGTTGTGCACTTCCATAATCAAAATGGCTCATCGCAATTTGCACTTCACTGGGAAGAGATACAACGCGCACAGGTCCTACGTAAACTGACCACAAAATGTGCTCGGCCGCCATTGTGTGATGGCGATGACAATGCACCTGACCCCTCTGACGGGAGTGTGCCGCAAACGTGGTTTCGGTTTCATACTTGATTTTAATGCACAGAGAATTTTTGTTCCCGTTGTCGCTTTTTCTTTATTTTTTTTCCTTCACTCCCCTTTCGTTTGCCCCTCTGAGCTCTTGTGTTCTGTTCTCCTTTGTACTCCAGCTGGGAAACTGAAGAGCGGGGGGAGGGAATACAAAAGGACGCAATGGCATGGGGGTCCAAGTTGTAAATCCCCCTACTCTTTTTGTTGCTTTCTTTGCCCATAAAGACCGCAGCTCCCCCACCCACAGGCTGGGGGTGAGGGTTCTTTTTCGTTATCTCACGCCCTCCCTATCGCGATTTGCTTGGCGTCTTTGCTCCGGGAAGCGCTTTTCATTTTCTTTTTTGGTCGCCTGAATGCTCCACCAAGAATGCAGTGTTCGTTTCCCAGAATCGCCAGCATTGTGGATCACCACGAAAGTTCGTCTTAACAGAAGAGTACAGTTGGACAATTCGTCTTAAGCGAATTTTTTTTGCATTGAGTCTATGGGAAACCACACAAACGGTTCTCTCTTGTTTGGCATAAACGAGAATTCGTCTTAACCGAGTTCGTCTTAATGGGAGTTCACTGTATGGACAAAATGTAAAAAAAACACGGGACGAGCGCTGTGAACCCAACGCTCGTTCCATGTTGTTCTTCACTTTTGTCTATAGTTTTTCGCGCTGTTTATTACTATTGTAGAGAAGCATTGGAACGCCCTAATGGGTCGTCCTCTCGAGCGCCTCCTAGTGGGTCGCCCTCTTCGCCTCTTCTCGGAGAGCACGCCCCTCGTGCTCGTGAGTCTGTGAGTCTGCGCTCTGTCGTTGTGCATCGTCGCCGTCAATCCCGCCGTCAATAAACGCCTTAACAAAGTGGTGGAGAGTGCTGTACCGTCACCACAACTTCGGTCTCCATTCGATGCCCCTGGAGCTTCGATCCCGTACCGTGCCATCTACCATGCCGCAAGACGCCGCTCAGCAAACGCCGCCTCCTGCTCCGACCGCTTGTCCCGGTGTCCTCCGCATCCGCGACCCTCCCATCTTCACCGGCGCGGATGGCACCGACGTGGAGGACTGGCTCGCGATTTACGAATGGGTGAGTGTCCCCAATAAATGGGACGAAGCAGGCAAGCTGAGCAACTTGGTTTTCTACCTCGCGGGTGTGGCAGGCATGTGGTACAACAACCATGCATCCGATTTCCCGACGTGGTCCGATTTCAAGACCGCCATCGTCGACGTGTTTGGCCGCCCTGCCGTCCGTAAGCTGCAAGCCGAACAGCGGTTACGTGAACGGGCACAACAGGCCGGTGAATCGTTCACGAGCTACATTGAAGACATCCTTGACTTGTGCAAAAAAGCCGACGCGAACATGCCAGAGTCTGACAGAATCAGGAATGTTATGAAAGGCATCCATGAAAGGCCCGCCAAGCTTCGGGCCGTGACAGAGTTCCCCAAACCTACGTCCGTCAAGGAACTGCGCAGTTTCGTAGGACTGTGTTCCTACTTTCGGTGCTTCATTCGAAACTTCGCGACTATCATATCGCCGCTGACGAAGCTCCTCGGAAGTACTGGGCCGCTCAATTCGTGGTCGTCAGAGTGTGACGAAGCTTTCGCGAAGCTCCGTCGTTTGTTGACGTCGCCTCCCATACTACGCCACTACGACCCTACGGCCCATACTGAGGTACACACAGACGCCAGCGGTGTTGGCCTTGGCGCTGTCCTTGCGCAGCACAAGCCAGGGTTCCCTGAATATGTCGTGGCATATGCAAGTCGTACGCTTACCAAAGCCGAGACCAATTACACCGTCACCGAAAAGGAATGCCTGGCGATCATCTGGGCCCTTACGAAGTTCCGACCTTATTTGTATGGTCGCCCATTTGATGTCATCACCGACCACCATGCACTATGCTGGTTGTCATCATTGAAGTATCCATCAGGCCGCCTCGCCCGCTGGGCACTTCGCCTACAGGACTACGACATCCGCGTGCTGTACCGCAACGGACGCCAGCATGCTGACGCCGACGCACTCTCGCGCTCCCCCTTGCCTGACGACAATACCCACAGCTCAATAGGCGCTTTTAGCTGACCGATTCTGCGGTCCGTTCCCCGTTCCGCTCAAACGCTCAACTTTACCGGAGCGCAACGCGCGTTTTTGGTTTTAGCCAAGCGTCTTTCGGTCAAGGCAAGCGCGACGCCACCTGTGCATGAAAGTCACAAGTACGTTGAAAATGGAAATAAAAATTGTACTTGTCTTGCAGCAAGAAAGGAAATTCTGTTTTAAAACAGAGTGAATTGATTTGTTTTCGATTTACGGTGGTGCTTGACGCATCAGCCTTTTTATTTTTTTGTCACCTTGGCTTAGCGCTGGACTGCAATGTAAGCTACAATTATCCAATCTTATGTGCATGGTGTCTTCATGCTGTTAGGTATACATTGTGCCCGCCCAAGTTCCGCTGTGTTCTCCTGTACCCTTTGTGTATAGCGAGTACTCGTAGACTGAAGGCTGCATTGCTCATACCGGATACAATCCACACAGCCCAAAGGGTAGCTTTGTTCGGAGTAGAGGCACTATGCATAATACTTCGTGCAACTACAGTTCTTGTTTAACGACAGCATCTTGTGTGACGTATTGCGTTAATTACACTGAGCAGTACGATTATAAACTCTTGAACCTATTTTCTTAACTGCTGAGATACAGCAGGCCCGTCATTCTCTGCCTGAAGTGCACATGCATCCAGGTAGAAGGGTATTCCATTTCGTTAAAAACTGAGCAGCTGCTTCTGTTACAGAAATAAATATTTACATTCGAAGGTATTGGATTAATAATGCTGGAAAAGACTCATTTTCCGCTCCAAAGCAGTGTTTTATCTGCTCCAGAAGTTGGACTTAATTTGCTTCGATCAATGACATCACTGAAAGTGGGAGTGAACCCGGAGATGCAAAGGTGTTGTTTTCTTTATTATGAACAAGGGTACAGATACGGTGACGGTGCGGCACAAATGCCTGGACATCATCTGGCTCTTGCACAGTGGTTTCATCTTGTCTGTTGTCCACCGGCACTGCAGTGTCACCACTCCCTTGGACTGGTGGCTCAGGTTCCTCATCTCCAGTCATTTCCAAGAGGAGTGATGCCGGTGACTGGTATTCTGCTGCAAAATAGAGGGCAATGCAGTGAAATTTTTAAAAAATTCTTACCCAGCGGAACACTATTGCAAATAAGCGATGAAATCTCGCAATGAGGAAATCACTTCCGGTACAACATACTTCTCGTCCTGTGTGGAGCTGGTGTGAAAATTTAGGTTGCGCATAACGCATTAAGCTGATATTGAGTTTGACAAACATTGAGAAAAGCAAGTGAGAATGAACAATGTCTACGCACTTGCTCGTCCCCCTTTCTCACGGCGCTTCAAAAACCATAAATTTAGATTGAGTGCTTTCGACTCTCTGAACACTGCTACAAACAGGCACCACGAAATGGGAAGCAAAACATAATGCTCACATAACCCACAGCCATGAGAATGCAGCCAGCACTACAACACTGAAAAACATTTATGAGAACAACACAACGTTAGCAGTTTTTCGCAAGAATGTAACATCAACATGACATCACACATCGCCAAATTCTCTGGCGTCGCTATGTTGTCCTATTACATCACGTCACATTACGAATTCATCAAATAACATCGTCCATTTGCATTGCCTCTGTGATCGGTGCACCAATCACGAAGGCAATGCAACGCAATAACAGAGTCCCATAACTAAGTGCAGCAGAGAAAGGCCGGCGTTATAGTTGTTGAAAATTCTTCCGTTCCAGACCTAGCAATGCAAAGTATGAGTTAGCTCAGATGAGCTCACGCAGTATGGACGCTTACCCCCGTATTCACAAGCGCTTGAACTTAGACACCGCTTTCAAGCAGCACAAACGCGTTTCAAACGCGGTGCCCTGGGGCAGCGTTCAGCGCGTTGCCCTGTGGCAAGTCAAACTAAAGAGCGTTTCTGAATAGGCGGGAGAGTGGCTGCGGTTAAAAGCTAAATTGTTACTATTGTACATGAAATCGCTTACTTGCGAAGGTATGCGGAGTCCTGTTGACGGAAGCACCAAAGAAGCAGCTCGAGACGCTCCTTCATGGCCCGAAGTGTCAGCTCTCGATGTATCGCTGCAACGACGCTTCGTAGAACGTCGTCCCACATGCGCGGATATTCAAAGGGATTGGCCGCGATGACTTCTCGGAGAAGCCACAGATCCTCGTGTATCCTGAAGTGCCGTCATGTTTTGCGTGTTGGCCGAATAACCGCTGTTTTCCGAGCAGCGCGGACTCGCGGCACAAGAGGCTGCCATTTTGGTTGTTTCTCCTCGTGTCACGTGATCCCTCGCTCGACGGTCCGGTCACACGCTCAGCGCCTGACCGTCTGGCGCATGCGCAGTGACGCCACCACCGACTGGCTGAGCGGAGCGGGAGGCGAAATACGGTCAGCTAAAAGCGCCTAATGTCTCACAATGCCGTTTCTTCCATCGACATTCACACCATCGCTACCGATCAGCGCAAGGATCAGTGGATCGCTTCACTGATAGACTTGCTCACTGATCCATCGGCAACACCATCCACTCGCGCGTTTCGTCGTCAAGCCCATCATTTTGCCATTCGTGACGACCTCCTTCACCGACGCAATTACAACGCCGACGGCCGCCAGTGGCTACTAGTAATACCCCGCAGTCTCCGTTCTGACATATGCGAATCGTTCCACGCTGATCCGCAGTGTGCACACTCTGGGGTATCGAAAACATACCACCACATTCGCCAATGGTACTTTTGGCGAGGGATGTACCGCTACGTGCAGAAGTTCGTTCGCTCGTGCATCGATTGTCGGCGCCGTAAGACTTCAACGCATCAGTCACCAGCAGGTCTACAACCTTTACCTTGCCCTGACCGGCCGTTTGGGCGCGTTGGCATCGATTTGTATGGGCCACTTCCTCTGACTTCGGCTGGTAACCGCTGGGCCATCGTCGCTGTAGACCACCTTACGCGATACGCCGAAACTGCCGCCCTCCCAGCGGCTACAGCGCGTGATGTAGCCTCCTTCCTGCTCCACCGGTTCATGCTGCGCCACGGTCCACCCCAGGAGTTGCTCAGCGATCGAGGCCGTGTCTTCCTGTCGGAAGTCGTCGAAGCCATCCTCAAAGAGTGCAACGTTGTTCACCGCAAAACTACTGCCTACCACCCGCAGACGAATGGCCTCACCGAACGCTTTAACCGCACGCTCGGCGACATGCTCTCGATGTACGTCGCCGCCGATCACACAAATTGGGATTCGATTCTGCCTTTCGTCACCTACGCCTACAATACCGCCCCTCAAAGCACCACTGGTTTCTCACCCTTTTTCTTATTGTACGGCAGGCACCCGTCGCACACAATCGACACAATCCTTCCATACAAGCCGGATCGATCTGAGTGTGCACCTATTTCTGCCACAGCCAGACTTGCTTAGGAGTGTCGCGAGCTTGCCAGGACCTTTACTACGCAGGACCAAGAGCATCAGAAGAGCATTCGCAGTGCCACCAACACTTCTGCACTCACGTTCCTCCCTGGAGCGCTCGTATGGCTCTCGGTTCCTACCACTGGAACTGGCCTCTCTTCCAAACTACTACCCAAATACGAAGGCCCCTACCGTGTCGTCGAACGCACATCCCCGGTCAACTACCTGATTGAACCTATTGAACCATCTTCGGACATGCGCCGTCGAGGGCGCGACATTGTCAACGTGGAGCGCCTCAAGCCCTACCATGACCCGCTCATAGTGACCACCTGTTAGGTCACCAGGCGGCTCCCTTTTCGTACCCGGGGTAATTGCAGAGAAGCATTGGAACGCCCTAATGGGTCGTCCTCTCGAGCGCCTCCTAGTGGGTCGCCCTCTTCGCCTCTTCTCGGAGAGCACGCCCCTCGTGCTCGTGAGTCTGCGAGTCTGCGCTCTGTCGTTGTGCATCGTCGCCGTCAATCCCGCCGTCAATAAACGCCTTAACACTATGAATACATTGTAGAAAAGGAGTAAATGCCGACCACAATAAAAACACTTAAAAACAAACAAGATGTTTCGGCTCCCGCACGGGAGCCAATATGTATTGTTGAACAAGGTAGTTGAACAAGGCTCCCATGCGGGAGCCGGAACGTCTTGATTGTTTTTAAAGTGTTTTTATTGTGGTCAGCGTTTATTCCTTTTCTACAATGCGTCCTCCCGACCAGACAGGATTCCGTCCAACCCTGGAATGTACTATGAATATACATACCAACTAGCCCAGCTTACCACTCTCTTAAGTACCTCATCTGACACCGGCCTTCAAAAATGCTGTGTGCGGTACAAAAACTCGCATGACCTTATTGAGCTTATAAAAATTGCATAGAAGTAAGGGTTCCAGCCAGAATCTTACCTAGGTATTGTGTGTGGCAGTCAAGTGTTGTATCACTGAGCCACGCCAGTGCATAAACAGTCATGTTGGGCATAGAGTCTTGTTAACAGATGTCATATTGCTCAGCAGAAGCTTAGGTTCTCACCAGGGGAGCTATTCTCGATGTGTCTACCTTGTGGACATGTCCACTTTGGCAGAGCGCATTCAGTTGCTCAAAAAAGCGGCGAGACATGACGTCATGGCACTCTTGATCACGTCAATGCACTGAACCCGCCTGCACATTCCCAATGTACAACGAAAAAAAGTGGACGAAATGTACAGTAACAGGGTACTTAAGCAAACTTGACAAGTCTGAACTTGCATTTGAACGTGTTCAGATGTTTGAGAACAATGCAGGGAATGCGTACCAACCTTCCAGGTGCGTTAGGCGGGCGGCCGCATTAAACCTAATTCAAGGGCTAACGTGATTCATGTACGGCCGAGATGTGCGTGCAAAAGTGGATCTCTGGGGGCTGCATTCACCGTCTCATTTGTTAAAATGTATAGAATGCATATGCCACAAATATCTCAGATATTCTTGTACCGTACACGCGCAGTAATATGCTCTATTCCAATGGTTGCTACACTTGAAGGGATCCTAGAAAGTGGTTGACTAATAGCGTAAAAGTTTTGGTGATTGACGATAAATATTTACCGTTGTAGTTGAACTGACTCTTATAAAACGCCCCAAAAAATAGTTGCGATATTATGACAAAAAATTCGGCAGATCCCACACATTGTGGGAATCTGTTTGATGCGAAGCAGTCAGCAAGTACTTCTATGCTGTATTTTATGGCTTTGAGCCAATAGTTACCAGGTAGATCGATGTGTTTAAGTGTAGTAGCTATGTGCGCATCGTGGACTTACCAGGCATTTCAACAACACTGGCGTTTAAAGGCCAACTTATGGTGGGACGTAACGTCAGCCCTCACGTTAGAGTACATACGTCAGTATTATCGAAACTAAGTGCACTTTATGGTGCAATTATGTGAATATCGTTGATGTATTCTTCCCGGGTCAAGCAATGCTTCAATATAGCTTGCTGAATCATAGGAATAGAAATGTAATGTTCATTAGACTATGAAAGCGAGTCAACACTGGAAGCACAGACGTTAATCTGATATGACTTCTGTATTGTAGTACATATGTAATGTTTATTGCTTTCTTGTAAAATTAGATACGAAGCACCACAACCACAATAGACCGATCTCACCGCGAGTTGCACTACGCCACCGCTGCCGCCGTGCATGCCGGTACTTGTAGTACTCGGTAAGTTCAGCTGCCTATAGCTGGTGCATTGGCGAGCTGCATTAACGAGCTTTAGCGGCCTTATTTGGATGAATTGCGATGGTAGGATTGACGTGCTGTGTGCTAGGATGCTACAACAGGAGCCTGAAGCAAAATTACTCGGATTTTACGTGTTCTCAAAGGCGTTCAAGCTCTGACAGGAATGTGCGCGACAGTCAACGAAGTCGGACAGAGAGGCAACTACCGCGCACTTTCTTGTTCAACGTGTTTGTGAACTCCCTGTGCATGATGCATCGTGGTTTAGCAGTGCCCTATTGTGTCATAACAACCTTGCTGCGCGAACGATGGACCGATCAGCGACAGCGAAAAGTTCATATAACGCGAGCTCCATCCCTTTGCCGGGGCGATCGCCGCTAGCGGCGACAGATTGGATACAACGTCCTTCCCGGGCTCAACAGAGATCGCTTTAATATATAGGGAGACCTAAATCGACCTCTCACTAAATGCGACGACGACTGTCAAGCGTCTAGCATGAATGAGACCTGTAATACACGCCAAGATTATAACTGCATGCTGTGTACAGCTCGCGCCGTGGAGCGCACGGCGAAAACTCGGCCGTGCCGGCATCGCAGCCAACTCCGCCGCCGGGATTTCCCTATTCCTTTCAATATGCGATATTATTGTGAACTCATCGTAAAGCGGGCAACAGCGGTAGCAAAGCTGAACTTCTTTATGAGCGTAGGCTATTAACCGTACACTGCTGTTTCGAAGCGGTAGGCATAGCGACGATACCAGCGCCGAGCCACCGACTGAGGCCGCCGCCGCCAGCCGGAGCGAGCTACTGCTTATCCGTCGCATTGCGTGCGTCGCCAAAATCTCTTACTGACTCATCCATCCCTTGTACAGCACGAAATATTATGCCATTCAAGAGATTTTTGTGATGTTAACCTTTGGCAAGCGGCATGAGCGGCCAGTCACCGTTCAGCGGACGCGCCTCTAACCTGCTTCATGGCGACTGTTTTATCTTCATTCACGTTTAACGTATTACTGTGATCGAAGTCCTGCGTTGACAACACAGTCTACATGGAAAGTGTCGCCTCGACAGAAAGAAAAAAAGCGCAATAAGCTTCTTTTGTTTTGTTTTTTTGTCCCTTCGGTTTTTTTTTTTTTTTTTTTTTTCTCCTGTTGTCGTATAGCGGAGACCTCTCCGCAGTTTGGGCTAGTTATTTTCCGGATGCTGTAGCTTGTGTCGCTTGCATGCTTGCGTTCACTGAAGAAGATATTTGCTCTCATGACGACGGGAACGTGATTTCTTTTATTTTATTACTAATAGTTATTCAGCAAAACGACGCAAGCGCATCAACCCGACGAGACGACCTCGTCACATGTAAGCACTATCAACTGTTCTTTTTTTCCTTTAGCGCTAGGATGCAGTTAACCTGAAATAAAATAACATACATTGGAGGGGCGGACACAGTTTTCCACCGCATTCAATCGTCTTGCGTGTCGAGGATTGGTGCAAAACGCCAATGTATACCTGAAACACGCAGCAAGCAGCCGCACCAGTAGCGCTCCGAGAACTACAACTAAGATGGCGGCAGTGCCACCGTCGGAAACTCGCGCATGCGCAGATGGTCTGGTGGGATCGGTCTATTGATGTTGCACCGACATTACGCCTGCATAGGCTGTTTTTCCAAACCAGTTTATAGACCTGGCGTGGCTCTGTGGTAGAATACCTGATTGCCACGCAGAATGCTTGGGTTTGATTCCTGCTGGGATCCCAATTCTTATTCTTTCCATTCGTCGGGTCAATGCTGCCAATGTCTGTTTTTCTTAACGCTCTCGCATTTAAATTACCAATGTTTGTTCTCGCCGTTACTGGATAGATATAAACTGTCAATCACCTGTGGCGCATACCTGTACGCCGCGGCACATGGTAAACGGGTATGTGCCACATCTGTCTGGAGGAAATGGTTTGACGACGTACGCAACAGGATTTCGCGTTATTCATGTCATGGCTTGAAAGTCATATTCGTGAAATCCTCTTATCCTCCCATGCCAATCTTGGTCTATACCACGTTAACACTTTCGGGACCGCAAAAGAATCGGTTGTTTTTGGGTAGTCCAGGAAATTTTTTTTTCCTGCCACAGAAATTGATTGATGCTAAAGTGTAGGGTATAAAATGATAGAGGAAGAATTGGTATTTCTAACAGTATTTAGTTCAAATATTATTAAAAAATTATCAAACAAGCAAAAATCCATCAAAAAGAAAAAAAAGAGCACAAAAACATCAATGCTACTCTGCACATGATAAACATTAAAAAAAAAATCGAAATATACGTTTTGAACGCAAAGCCCTTATAGAAATAGTGCAAATATAGGCTCTGTAAGTACAAAGGTTACTTACATACATACAAAAATATAAGCACTAGTGCCTACCATGCCACCGCGCGAAGAAGTTTCTCAACGCGGTGAAACAAAGATTGGCTCACTGTGCGTTTGCTTTTGGAAAATATGCATCCATGCTTACTTATTTGTGTGTTTGCATATCTTTCTGACGACTTCTGCGTTCAAAAAAACACGAAGCCGTGGCACGGCACTCTGGAGCGCTAGGTCAAGGTCCACTCTGCGCCGTCTTGCAAAGAGAACTCCGCTCTTTCTGCAGCCGGCGCCAAGTGCTCCTGCCCGACGAAGTTGACACCTTGCAGATAAGAGCTGTGACCTTTAGTACGCACCGGATATGCTTACATCAATGTGCGGCAGCGATAAAGCGGCCCGAGAAGAGAGCGAAACTTACCGTCAGGCATCTGCTGATGTTCCGGGGCGATTTGAAGCGCTATCGTAGTCCGTACTGAAGTCTGACCAATCGAGGTCGTCTTCCGTGTCTCTGTTGCTACCGTCATCCAGAGATTGGCGCTCAGGTTCATTGGACTCCATCAAAATTGGCCGTTTTCGTGGAGCACCCGCGAGCGACGTCGACGCCATAACCGGAAGCACGAGCGCTCATGTCCCCGTCTGCGAAGGAGCTTTAAAAATCCCCCCGCGGCGCAAAAAAAAAAAAAAAACTGAAAAGCGAAACTGATAAAATACGGCCTCTTTTACTCTTTAAATTGCGTTAGCGTTCCAGAAGCGCTCAGAGAGTGCCGAAATGTGAACTTGAAGTCATCGATAATATACTATCGATGGGAATGGGTGTGGTCACGAAAGTGTTAAAGGGGTACTGACATAATATTTCGCGGCCGAGATAGCCTGCGGGATCGATTCTGGTGAACATGCGTATATCATCTGCAAAATACCAACAGCGAATATAGCTTGGAAGTTATTTAAATGAGTACTGAAGTTTGTGTGAGCGATCGACATCCTCGCGCTACTGACACCCTCAAAGGGGACCCCTGGGGAACCCCCTACTTCCCTCGTGTGACGACGCTGCAACAAGTTATGATGACGTCATAGCCGCCATCTTTTTTTGCCACGTTCACTCCAGCAGCCTACTTCTCGGCGGCTGCTCGCGAACCGCGCGGAAGTGCGTCACACTTCTGTGTGCTGACGTGATCGAGCGCTGCACCCGCTAGATGGTGATAGTTGCACCCGTAGACTTGTCGTTTTTGAAACCGAAACTGACACTGGTCGGTAATGAGGAGCGTGTAATTAATTACCTGTCGCGTGCGGCAGCAAACGATGTGCCGTGTTATGACTAACAGGCCCCCAGCAACACATTGCAGCAAAAAAACGCGAGGCCAAAAGTGGTGGCTAGATTAGATTACATTAGATTAGATAGATAGATAGATAGATAGATAGATAGATAGATAGATAGATAGATAGATAGATAGATAGATAGATAGATAGATAGACAAACAGACAGACACAGACAGACACAGACAGACACAGATAGATAGATACGCTCAAAGTGTGCTAAGAAATGCTTCACATTTTAAAAAACTGCCATTGGCGGCTGGTGCAGGCCGGTAACTGGCCGGGCCGGTCTAAAACCGGACAGGTGGCAACCCTACCATCATCATAATCATTATCAGCCGCAGCATCAACCATTTGTGAGCTGCTCATGTGACCACTCAAGCTCGGATGGTGATGATGAAAACAGCAACACTGGATGGCTGCCACCTTCCAGTTGTCTTGGGTGAATGCGTAAAGCCCCCCCCCCCTCCTTTCTTTTTCTTTTTTTTAAAGGGACCCTGAAACTGTATTTTGAAGTTTTGTCAGCGTTTAGGCAAGAGCATCCCCAAATCATGTGCACCAGAAATTAAGCGACGCAGCATGTACCAAGGCCGCTACAATTATATCTATACCCTCCTCCTCACCACTGCCTTGCACCCTCAACTCAGACACGCTGGCGCTCGCAGCACTTTCATGAGCGCACTCGACGGTTTGAGCTTCGCCCAGTCACGGCCTCCGATATTGGCGCCGACAGGTGTCGCACAATCTCGGAGGCCCAGTGCGCCCGGCAGCACGCCGTCTGGCAACAAAGACGAAGCTCGCGGAGTGGTTGATATCTGCTCTGACAGGTGCCGCCACACTACCAGCCAATCTTATTTTATTCTGCTGTACGGCGGCCCCGCCACGGCGGTCTAGTGGTTATGGCGCTCGACTGCTGACCCGAAGGTCGCGGGATCGAATCCCGGCCGCGGCGGCTGCATTTTTGATGGAGGCGAAAATGTTTGAGGCCCGTGTACTTAGATTTAGGTGCACGTTAAAGAACCCCAGGTGGTCGAAATTTCCGGAGCCCTCCACTACGGCGTCTCTCATAGTCATATCTTGGTTTTGGGACGTTAAACCCCAGATATTAATTATTAATTGCTGTACGGCGACAACCTGTAAAAGCATGCGGACAAACAAAAAGAATTCGAGAACGATCACCGATAAGCGTAAACTCGGGCAATGTGGTTGTGTCTTCAGGGGTGAAGTTACAGCCGCAGACACGTGGATCGTGGCGTTGAACGGATAGCGAGAGCGCGACGCTCATTGCAGCAACGAGCTGAAGGGATTCCGCTCGCCAGATGCCTCACAAACATTGCACGATGTCGCAGCTTTACAAGTCGCCAATTACTAGATATAAGGTACACAACACGGCTAGGGCAATTCATTGTGTCCAAGAAAAGACACCTCGAGATAAACGCTGTCGCTCAGCTCACGTAAACATGGAGCACGTAACACAGGCAGACGACCATAGGTCGGCAAACTCACTCATGAGTCGACTCACTGAGGCTCACTCAGACTCAGATCGAGACGCGAGTCTGAATCCGAGTGAGTCCGGTTGAGGAAAATTACAGCGAGTCCGAGTCCGAGTGAGTCCGGTTGAGGAAAATTTTGGTGAGTGTGAGTCCGAGTGAGCCCTACAGGCAAATTATATTTCATGAGTGAGTCTGAGTGAGCTCCACATTTTTTGGCGACCTATGGTCATATCACCTCACTTCAGCATTACTATCAGCCTTGTGTCGGCTCACGTTTATACTCACGTCAGACTCACACATACTTCTACGCGCTACCGTTCATACGTGAGCTCGATATTTAATGATCAGAGGCGTGAGTGACGCAGGGAGAGGGGGAGGAGGTGCCTTGACCGCCCCCCGCAAACTCTCTCACGGGAAGTTATTGATACAAATATCTCATGTGAGTCATCTCTTTTAATAAAAATGTCCTTATTGAATTGCAAACTCTGATAACTCATATTTAAAAGGTACAAGATCAAAATGTACAAAGTAGAGCACCGACAATGCGAGATATTGGTGTTAAAGAGCATTGGCACTATGGTAGAAAAAGCAAATTATAGTCTACGGACTCGTGAGTCGACTCACTCAGACTCGAATCGAGCCGCGAGTCTGAGCCTGAGTGAGTCCGAGTGAATTATATTTTGGTGAGTTTGAGTCCGAGTGAGTCCGGTTGAGATAAGTTATAGTGAGTCTGAGTCCGAGTGAGTCCGGTTGAGGAAAATTTTGGTGAGTCTGAGTGAGCCCTACGGGCAAATATTTCATGAGTGAGTCTGAGTGAGCTCCACATTTTTTGCCGACCTATGCAGACGACGCTCGCTGCCCACAGGAGGTTCAGTGACGTGGACTGGACATATCCAATCAAATCAGCCGCCTGTGTGACGTTGCGCTTCCAAGACGACGTGCACTAGAAGTGGGCGGTTTGAAAACGCGTTTGGCTGAGCCACTGTGATCGGTGGCGATTCGCAGCTTTAAAGCCTTGTAATAAATTAGTTTACGCACAGAGCTTAAATCGGTCTCTAAATAATCCTTAGGACTTGCTCTACCGGCGCAATGTGTTCGTACAAAAACATCAAAACCTTTTCAGGGTCCCTTTAACAAACTGTTATCTACAGTTAAACCTGCTGTTAGGAAACCTTCATACAACGAACTCCTTGATATTATGAAGTTTTTCTATTCCCAGGCGTTACTCCATAGAAGCACATGTATTTGTGACCTCTATGTAACAAAGTAGCAGCCGGAGACGCCCATGATATAACGAATTTCCGTCGCCGACAACTTGGGGGTTTTGCACCGAATTTTGTCATTTTGGCGCTAGCAGGAGTCACAGGCATCTTCGGCGGTTGCCCCGCCGCCAACGGAGTGCAAAGTGGCGCGGCACACATGGCACGCTTGAAGCCCCGGCGACTGCGAGGCGAGAACAAGCACTTGTTTGTGCATGCGGGTGTGCGCACGAGGCAGGCAGGCGGGCCTGTGCCCCTTGAGCCAACGTTCTTGCTGCTGCGGATGCATCCACGGGTGTGCCCTCCCCCCCTCCCCTTCAGACTTCATCCAGCCGCTCGCAGGTGCCACCACGCTAACTGCGCCAGATTTCTTTAAAAAGCATCTACTTTTGTGTTCGCAGCGTCACTCTTCGATTGTTAAGTACAGTGATTCCACTCGTGCGCCAACTGCGTCAAAGTGCGCCAAATTGTATTTACTGCGCCATCCTGATAATATCGACGAAAATTGCGCCAAACTGCGCCAAAGTCTCGGGTTTGGGGGCGTCTATCACCGGCAATCGCACGGCCGGCGCGTCAGAACATGTGCAGTTTGATCTTGGGGCTGCCAAAGTCGCAACCATGGACCAAGAATTATTCCGCTGAATAAATAGCGCTCGCGCGTGCGTCCTGAGTAAGCCACGATGCCATGCACGGTGCCGACGCAGCTTCTGTTCTGCAAGTCGGCTCGACAGCAAAACGCGCTCTCCGCACAGGCTCGTGACGTCTAGGCCTATCGGTAGCGAGAAAGTGCGACAGCGATTCATCGGCGGACGTCGTCTGTTCTAGAAACGCTGCTGATAGCTCGTTTCAAGCGTCGTACGGCACGTAAGGAAAGCAATGTTCAGTTATAACTACATGTGTGCTGCTAAAATGTCTGTCAATTCTGTTTCCGGACATCGCGGAATGAAATCTGGGATCGCTAGCAGTAGATATATGGGACAATATCGAATTTTCCTTGCTTCGCGTTTATGGAAGAGCACGCGAACGATGGAAACGCGTTGGCACTTTTCCTCAGATATACTTCATCCATGAATCTTCATTCGGAAGAGCTTTTTCGTAATTGCTTATACCAGCCCGTTCGAGTTTGTAATCACTCTGCGGTAAATACCCCCTGAAAGGCCCTGCCCTTTCGAGCTTACGTGCTAGGGTTCCAATTCGAATTTTGTGCTTGCTTTTTAAAAATGTCGTCTCATTAATAAAAGCATATCTCATGGTCAGAGCAGCCGCAAATGCGCAGCTGTCAGTAGCGGGCCCGTCGCTGACGGCCCACACTGAAGCGGCTACCCCATGTTACACGTCCGCCCCTCGCTTTCGAGGGTGAATAGTTGACCGTTAAAAAAAACTCAGTTTCGCTTAAGGGCGACGCAATGAATGCGATACCAACAAATTGTATTGTTAAACGAAGTAAGGCTAGCAGCTAACTATTTTGGATCCGATATCGCGTAACTCAACAAAACACTGGTTTAAGGGAATATGGCCGCTCCAGGAACCGAAGCATTTTCTTGCTCTGAGTTCTCTAAACACGAAGTAAGCGTTGAGAGCACAGCAAGTTTACGAGCCGTCTCCTCATGCCTCGAGATAGCGCGCGCGCAAGCGACTGCGCCCTTCGAACGATGCGGTCCCCCCCCCCCTCCACTCCCCTGGCGTCCTTTCATGCTCCTTACGAAAGACGGGTGGGGCGTTTCCTCTCGGTTTGATGAGCAATCGACAGCAGGCCCGCACACGGGAAGATGTTATCTCATGCGCTGTCCGTGCGACGGAGACAGACGGCCGGCTAGTTTAATCTCCGCTTCAGCCGCGTTCGTCGCCAGCGCTCGCGAGCTCTTACCCGCGGCTAGAATGCGCGTGGTGATGTTATTAATTTGGTCTTTATACAGAAAATTACGGCAATAGCGACGGCAAAAATCCGCGGCGAGTGTCCATATAATTGTTATCACAATAAACATTTTAAAAAAGTTGAGGAGCCATTTTTTGTATTTGTATTTACTTTCCACAACACCAATACAGATTTGCGGAGGGCGAGTGGGGAAAAAGCGGCTCATAACCGCTTGACCAGCGGCTTGAAAGCGGCTTGACCAGCCCCAAAACCCTTACAAAAAAAATACAGGAGCAGCAGAGCGGAATACAGCTTTTTCAGCAGGTTGCATAATACACATAGATATACATTACACATATTATATGTGTAATGTGTATGTGTATGTGTGTAATGTAATATGTGTGTTACACATATTATATGTGTATCATCCACTTCACTCTGTGAAGTGGATGATAAACGAAGCTGTTTCGCGCAATGCAAAGAGGTGACATGGTGGAGGACAGTTTGGTATGTAAGGCCAGGCTTTAACGTTCAATACGCAATATTAATGCGAAAATCTCAGATGCTTTATCAAACACGAAAATTGATCGTCGGATCTCGGCGGCGTAAATCGATTGATGCAAAAAATAATCATCATGTGATGCCGTCATCATCACGTCGTAGATCGTCAAAACTTGTGACGTCATCATAGCGTCATATATCGTGATGTCACGTGATGACGCCATCACATTACATCGTCGCTTTACAATGCTTCCGTAATTGGTGCGCCGATCATGGAGCTAGCGCAAAACCAGGTGAGGTGCAGAAAGCATGCAGAGAAGGAGGGGGAGGATCAACCCGTCGATCGAGAAGAAAAATAATCAGGCTTTCGCCTTGGAGTTTTCTTAGGGGAATGCATTAGGGATAGTTTGGCTCTTTGGCATTGAGGCACTGCTGTACATCACGGTGTTTGTCTACAATGTCTGCTGATAACCACATAGATGCATTTAGAGTTATTTCATAAAGTGCAATTTTATTGATCTGGTATTCTGTTTATTTGCTAATGTCGAAAATAATCGCCGAAGAGGTTAATCCAGAACACTCAACTGCATGAGCCTTTATTTTTCATTAGCGAGTGAAATATGGAGTACTCCTGAGATTATTTTTTCCATGAGATTTGCAATGAATTGAAATATTTCTAGCCTTCATAAGAGCCCCATAGTAATATTCCGGTGCTTGAATGTTATTGCAATATGCTTCTGTAGTGCACTCAGGCCAGGATGTAAAATTCGCTGCTGCAGTGTGCTCCCAGATGCAAAATTATCTGCTGCAAAGTGCTCCAAAACGGAAATTTTGATGCTCCAAAAATTGCTCCAAATCAGAAGTCCTCGGTAGCATCACTGTAAGTAGTATCTGAACTGCACTTCATTTACGTGACACCTGGTGACGCCACTGAAAAAAAAAAATCCTTGTTTAGTGTTGTTGCGTTTCAAGTTCGTGCTGCATATGTGGGGCCACTCCGCATATAGAGTTCGCTGTTCATTTTCGATGCCGTGCGGGTGCATGGAGCAGCCCCTGACGATTTGCATCTTTGCAATGTTTTGTTCTTTTTAATGCGGACAACTGTGTCGTCACTAACGAGGAGATGTCAGATTAGGCGCGGGTGGAAACTGTCCGCAACCACAGCGACGACGGCGGATCTTTGGAGGTCGACTCGTCACGCGCTTTGCCGTCTTGCCCCACACCACGGCTAGACTATGACGGAGCGGCGTTGTATTGATGTATTGCCATCCCTCACGAACAAGCAATAGAGCAAAATAATGCAGTTTTTTGCCGCTAAATAAATGTTCTGGGTGATCTCTGCCTAGTTCCCTTTGTTTAATTTGTGTGTTTCTCTTCCGAATTTTCGGGCTGAAACTGCATACAACGAAAATCTGTTTGTAACAAATTTTCCTCAGAATTCGTCAATTTCGGTATATCCAGGTTTAACTGTACCATACTAACTGTCCTGCAAATCTGTGCTTGGTATAATGGTGTTGTTATTAAAGGGGTCCTGAACCACTTTTCCAAATGATCAGTTGACCTCATTATCAGATTGCCGCAAAAATTTTGCAAATCCATCAGGAACGAGCAGAGTTACAAGGATTTGTTGCATGCTTTATGTGCTTCCTCTCTTCTTTCGTCCCAACAAGTGTGCTGGAAACTCCATGGGGGGGAAAACAAAGGGGAAGGAAGCTGTGTCACACATGCGTCATGAAACACAATTGCTTTCTCCTGGTGTGATTTTGGGTCGCACTAGTGTTGCTACTAGTGTTGCTACTGTATAATTTTAGCGCACTATAGAGTGCAGTGCCCGGCATCTGGCACCACCTAGGGGCAAGAAGCACATCTGATCCAAACAGTATTCTTGGTTTATGTCAACTCTTGACCAACAGCAGCTGTTTTTTGCATGACGAAAAATCTGGTGTATGACAGCCCTCCAAAAAGCGCGAGTACGGGCCTCTGTTTGAAAACAGGGTGCGTAAAAATGGGAACTTCGCGCTCTGCGTATCAGTTCTCCTTGCCGTGCACAACTGCAAGATTTGGCCAAGCTTTTCACAGCAGTATCCTGATATCCGCTGTTTCTTCAACAAGCACGAAGGGTGGTTCAGGACCCCTCTAAAGCTTTTTACCATGTGCTGCGGCTGCCAAATGGTGGTTTGGTGAATGCAAGAAACACCTTCTTTGTTTTCCAGGTGGCGTGCATTAACGGAAGAGGAGCTCGGTGAAACTCTCCAAGACTGTGGAGATGTGCAGGATGAAGTAAGACATTTATACCTCACATGTCTAATTGGTTCAGTTTGCACTGGCACAAAGCGAGGTGGACACACAGTAAAATGCCAACAAAGAACCCCGCCCCTTTTAGCAAGACAAGATTACCAGCGAAGTGGAGGGGGTGCTATTCCAGAATGGCACCGAAATTCAAGACGGCGATGACAAACTTTATATGGCACTTCGTAGGCAATTATGTTGCCTACGAAGTGCCATATGCCACAAGTGTTATGATATCTATTCGCGCTGTGGGAACGTACTAAATTCACGATGCAATGAAGTATTCAGCTGCAAGTTCTCATGCAAGTAGGACTTCATTATATTAAGGTTTGAGTGTATTCATTTGACTTATGTCGAGGTTTGAGTGTATTCAATATGAACAAATAAACATATTTTACTGCATGTAACCCACCTGAAGAGGTGGTCTCACTGCAGCGTGGGGCCACTACGCTGTGAAGCCACACTTCAAGGTTAAGTGTACTTATTACTTGCGCCCAGTTAATGCCCCAATTTTTTAAGTTCAATGCATGTTACGTGAGCTTAAGGCCGAAGTATGGAAAATTTTTAAATTTCTCAGATTTTACTGTGTATAACATTCACCCTCTTGCTTTTTAAACTCTCCACTATTAAAATTTCCTTAGACTTCACTTCTAACCAAAAAAGTGATATTTGCACAAGCCTAGCCCTAATTCTTAAAGAAGTATCAGTATCACTGCAAGTGCTACGGGCAGCGTTCTCGTTAATTTGTGGCAGCATGGTATGGTCTCTGACCACTCGCTAGTGGATGTCGAAGGAAATGGCTGCATCTTCTTGGCCCAAAAATTCCAGCAACAACGGGCGTCCATCCTCCTCATGAAATTTCCTAATGGAGGTGCCAGCAGACGATCTTGTGACTGCCCAACTCAAAATGGTAGACACGCCTAGATTGGCCATAGTGAATATCTTCCATTGTTATGACAGTAAAGGGATGTGATAGATGTTGTTCCTGGTGCCAGCTTACGGGGCACAGTCCTCCTCCTGTTCGTGTTATGTGCTACCAACGCTGAGTTTGCATCGCAAGCAGATTTCAATGCTTCGCCAATTCTGTGTACAGCACAGACGTGCTGACCACGATCGACAGTGCAGCTTAAAATTGCTCATTCACAGAACAACAGAAACAAGACATGGTTGCTATCACATTTGACATTGCAGTGAGCCTGGCACTTCTCCTGCCGTGGATCCTATTGCACAAAAAGTGAATGTTAGTTTGGCATTGTTGGCAGCTGACCTCCTCCTCTTTTTGACTAAGTGGTGAGGTATGTGTCATAGACCTCTTGTGTGCTGACTGGCAGTGGACCTGTACCCAGGTGGAGGACATGACTGATGAGGCGTTTGAGGCTCGGCACCAGGTCTGCGAGGAGGAAGAGAAACAGCGCTTTGCAGGACTCCTGTCCAAAGCAGTTTTAACCCAGGCAAAGCCATCTGGGGGCTCCCAAGCACCACACCACAGGCCGCTGTACGACTCTATGGAGTGCTCCATGTCTCCTCCACCTTCTGGCCTGCCCTGCTGTGTCCCATGCGAAGTGGACCCCTACGAGCCTCGTACCTTCCCATTGGCGCAGGAGGAGTACGAACAAATGGTGGCAGACTCTCCACATTTGCTACCATCGCCACCTGGATCGCCTTCCCACATAGACACCTCCCCACCCCCTCTGGAGTCAGATGCACCGGAGTCATGTCCTCCGGAGCCAGATGCACCAGAGCCACCTCCTCTGGAGCGACCCCCTCTGGAGCTACCGGAGCCAGCAGATGAGCCAGATCCAGGTGGCTTGACCTTTGACCCCAACAGTTATTTGGTACCTAAAGAAGCAGCACATCCTGAGCCTCCTGACCCACCAGCTGAGTGCTTGAGTGTTGTGCCCATGTCGAATGACGATCCAGAGTGGACACTTGAGACAAAAGAGAATTTGATTCTCAAGTTGACCAAGAGATAATAGACCAAAGTGACTTCTCGTGGAAGGGGGCTGTCTGAGCTCCTTCCATCTTGCTGCAGTGTGATGGGACATCAAGGGACATGCATGTGTAGGTCTACAATGCACAAGATCTGTGTGTTGCATGTCCTATGAAGCCGAGTGACGTTTGTGACCCGCCATGGAAAAAAACATTTCCGACCTGTTTTACTTTCTTTTTTGTCATTTTTCGTTGTGACTTGTATGATTTCCTGTAGAGCATGTGTGCATCTGTATATTGCTGTACATATAATATATATATATATATACACACACACACACGTGCACGCACACTGTCATGATGTTGTATCATAGACTTGATTGCCTGATTAGACGGACAATTTTGGCTTGCCTTTTGGTCCAATTTCTAGCCTCAGTTAGGAAAACAAAGGTGAATGCATGTGCTTGACAGAATCTGATGGGCTGTACAAAGCTGATTTCATGCACCAAGCATTGTTTTAATAGCGTATGGCCATTTGTAAATCAATCAATTAATAGTTGGATAGAAGTAATCATTTGGGCTAACATTGTAAGTAACGTTTTATGATGTTGGCACAGTGTTACTTTTTTTCCTACTTTGCTTTGTCTTGCTAACTTGTGAAAAATGTGGCATTGAAGACAAATGCCTGTGTTACCATTACATTTGTACATATGGTTGATAGCCGCATAGGTATTCAGAGGTCGAACGTAAATGACGCTCGGTGATTCACTTTATGCTGAGACTCTTCCCCTCCTCCCAATCTAGACTGCTCTGCAATATAGGTTTTGAAAAGAGCATGGCAG
Organism: Rhipicephalus sanguineus; assembly: GCF_013339695.2. Classification (NCBI taxonomy): domain Eukaryota; kingdom Metazoa; phylum Arthropoda; class Arachnida; order Ixodida; family Ixodidae; genus Rhipicephalus; species Rhipicephalus sanguineus. Next base: position 6,454,685 of record NC_051180.1, read on the forward strand.
GGAAGTTCACATCATTTGTCGTGGCATTGTAATCCTCCTCTGTTTTATTATTTTTGAGGTGGGTGCATTTAGAATTATTGCGTACTGTATCGGCTCTGCTGTAAATTGTTTATTTTGGGGGAAGCCTTTGTTGCGAGAATTGTTTACCGCTATGCTAGTCATGTGTGGCGAAAGACGCTAGCTATCATTTCCTTGACACCTTGATACTACACCATGCTTTGTTTAATGATATAGATCATGTACTCGGGTAAAATTTGGAAAATACTAAACCAAACTAGGAGTCCCTCTGAATACCATTAGCATCCTCCCAATTCTATTTGTTTCATACAAGCAATAGATATGCAAAGTATATGAAGCCACTATAGGAGTGTCAACAGGGAAGCTTAAATGCAAGCATGGTGACTTGCTTTCTCAAGCCTTGCCTAAAACGTTTGAATCTGGCTTTTGTGCATTTTTTATGTGCTCATCAGGCAAAAGTTGTGTCAAGGTAAAATGTGTACATAGAACATCCACAGTACATTGCTGTTTCTGCATCGGTGACACTTTTTTCTCATTATGCCTTCACTCCTTTTATTTCGTGTTCTTCCATGTTGGAGAGCGTGCAGTTCTTAGCTGATATTCAGCAGTTACATTTGACAATAGCTTTTTCTAGATTGGTCAATAAAGAAAACATGCTGAGCCACCTTTTATAGTGTCATAGCTAGTTGAGTTCTTGCCTGGCCCTTGTGTCTTTTTTTTTTTTAAACTATTTCTCATCACAGACCTCACCACCTTTGAAAAACAATGGAGCCATACATCGTAGTTTTGCAAAGAACAATGCCATTGGCCCAAATGATTACGCAGCTGTAATTAAACAAGTCTCGTGTGCTGTTCATTTGGCAAGTAAACAACAATGCAAGTGAACGAAATGAGTTCTGTGTTCGTTTGGCTCATAAAGGCTGAGAAATATTTGTCTTAGCTGAAACTAACACCTGGCTGCAGAAAAAGTCTCTGGTGCAAGCATTCGTAGTATGAAGCACTTCTGACTTGTGTTTAATTGGAGCATCATATCCTCCAAACTTAGCGCAATTCTTTTGACCAAGAATTTAATTCAGTACGAGGGCAGGTATTAAAGGGGCCCTGCAACACCTTTCTTAGTTATATTGGAATAGTCTCATTATTGACGTATGACTTTTCACGAGTCATATGCCGCAAAAATTTTTCGAATCCATCAAGTCTAAGTGGTGTTACCAAATTATGGAGATCACGTTCCGCAGCTTTCTCCCTCAACTCAACGCTGCAAGCGCGCGGAAAGCTGCGTGGGGCGTGGAGGGAGGGAGGGTGGAGGTGCGAGGAGGCGCCGAAGAGTTACGTCAGCGCCGGCGGCATTTTTTTTCGGCGCAACCACGTGGTGTGTGGCGCTACTTCCGGTCGGCTTGCGCTGTCGTCGTCGAACGGAGCCCACCGCACTGTGTATAGCGCGTGCTTGAAAAACTGTGAGTCGGTTTGGTAATGTTCGGTGTGCACCTCGAACTGCCGTAGTGTTTTCATCGCTCTGCCAACCATGGACGCAAACCTGCGTGCGCGTTTGGAACGAATGACAGCTGAGATGGGTTTTGACCCACACTCCGATACACCGCCTCGTCGCACTGCTCGCGCTTGAATCGTATTCAACACGGCAAAGATGCGTGCGCCCTTCTCCCAGTGGCGGTACTTCGATGCTGTTTGCTCTTCGAATGCGGGCGCACAGCGAGTGCGGGCTGACAACAAAGAACTAAAGATTAGAAGAAAGGATCGTGGGGCATCGGGCCGGCGCGGACCCATCCCCCGGCTCTCTGCAGCTACCGTAAAAATGCGAGTCTGCTTGGTTGCTGTGTCGCGGTTTCTCGGGAACCTGAGACTACGGGGAGGATACGCCGAGGTACGGCTCGATGACATACTGAACAGAGCGAACGGGACTCTCGCCATACAGCGAACACAGGTATCCTAAACTAGCTGGCGCCAGCATTGTTATCGGAGAAATGCTGCACCGTTGCCTCGCTTGGTCGTGAGAACGTGCCGACGATGCAGTTTCTAGCTGACGAGGCAACACCCGAACGGCTGCCACTCTCAACGGCAACCGGCGATGGTCAAAAGCACAGAAATATTCACGATTTCGGCACTGCGCATGGCGAAGAAAACGGAACCACGCAACTACGAGCAGACGAGCTGTCGGTGAGACCGGAAGTGCTAATATTAATGTTTGTTCGGTGTTTTTAACGCGATAACAGAATATAAACATACATATTATCTACTTATTGAACTCAAAATTAACAACGAAAGTAATAATGAGGGTGTTATCGTGATTATAACATCAGCCAATGGTGGAACTGCCGACAATCGCGTCATATTTTGCGGACTAATACATCATTTGTCGAGAGAAGAGGAAGCGATTTTCAGCTGATTTTGAGAATTTATTGTAAATTCCAGGCCGTGCGCATCGCTACAATATTTGGCTCGCGTGTTCTCGGGAGCCTCGACTACCGATCGGCAGCGCTTTTTGAGCATGCTCGAAAAGTGTTGCAGGGCCCCTTTAACCCTTTCAGCCCTGGATTTTTTATTTTGGCCAGAGACATTTTTTGTGCGTGTTTTCCTAATAGTTAGGACCTCGGAAGACCAAAAACAAAAAATCGAGCCAGTGGTGAAAGTATTTATGGATTAATTAGCACGGAATCAAATTAGGTCATCAGGGCTTAGTGGTTGTGAAATTAGGAAATTGACATACCAGAGCTATCAACCAGCTGCGTTTTTTGGCTCTGCCTTTCTTATTTAGCGCACAAAGACAGACTAAGGTTAACTGGTCTGCCTCTCAGTAACATTTGCATCTAGCAAAGCTTTTTCGAGTTGCTTAACACATTGCATGTGGTGATCGTCCCCGCCGCTGCACTCAACCTTATTTCGCATCAAGCGAAGCATGTTTTTTGTTTCGGCTGATGTCGTCACCCCTTGAGTAGCTGCGTCAACACTGCCGCGATCACCGTGGTTGACGCCACATTGTTTCGCTTAAGAAAATGGTCAAACCAGCCGATGTTGCAGGTGAGATCGGTGTAGCCCACTGCTAAGTCCAAAGAATTGGCCTTCTCTGTTGTGACTGGAAGGCTGGCTCCTTTGCCTGTCTGTGCTCCCTTGATGCCTCACGTCGCTTCTCGATCGCCTCCCGGATTTCTTTGTTCCACCAACTTTTTGGCTTTCTCTTTCCTTTCCAACAAATAGTTTTCTTCTCTTTTTCCATTTCTTTCGTGATTACATGTAGCAGCTCACTATACTTCCACTCTTTGCCTCGTAGTTCGTCTACTTTTTCCTCGACTCTTGCGGTTATATTTATTTGTTTGTCATTTAATACAAGCTGCCAAACTTTGATTCTATGTTCTTATTTTCAGTTTTATATCCCATTTGTAATATGCGTTTACGATCACTACCCAAGCTGTTAATGCCTTCCTCGTCTATTCTCATCTCTCTAAGTTTGTCATATATTCCTTCTGTGATGAGACAATAATCAATGCTCGATTGCCTGTTTCCGACTTCCCACGTGATCTGCCCCTCACACTTAGGCCTCACGTTAACTATCTCAAGACTGTTGCTCGCAGAGATCTAGCAGTAACTTGCCATTGGTGTCTGAATATCCGTCAAGGTCATGAATTTGAGCGTTCATGTCCCCTAGAAGGATTATTTCGGCATCATGACCAAATTCTTTAATATCGGTGCTTATGCATTTCACTATCTCCAGATTCTTTTCTCTGCAGTTATTCCCCGTCCACAAGTAAGCTACACCTAGCCACGTTTTCTTTCCACCTACTGTGCCCGAAACCCAGAGGTGCTCTGAACACGTCTGTTTCACTCTATCCCATTTTGTTCTGCTATGAATTAGCAAACTGGCGGCAGCGCCCCTGGCGGGCGCTCGAGCTGTCGACGCGGAGAGGGCCGCGGCGGTAAAGTGTTCTAGAAAGGGGTAGTGGGCTGACTGGAGGCCGTGCACTGACGCACTTTATGTCTCACCTGGTAGATGGCGCCACCACCACCTGCAATGTAAGCGACGCGTTGCTGCCCTCAGCGCGAAGGTTAGTTTGCCAGCGCTTCAAGCACAAACTACTCTTGTGCAACCCCTGTACATAGCCATTTTCGTTGCTTTTTTTTTCTTTTGCGTGAGCATATTCTTGCTTTGGCCGTTGTTCTGGCGCATGAAGTATCGCTAAACATGAGCGCGTCATCAGCGGGCGCCGGATGCAATATATGCTGTAAACCGCCAGTTTTGTATTGCAGTAGCGAGCTCTCGCTTAAAAAAAAAGATCTCGCAGTTTTATTGCGTTTAGATAATTAATTAATTTATGGGGTTTTACGTGCCAGAACCACTTTCTGATTATGAAGCACGCCGTAGTGGAGGACTGCGGAAATTTCGACCACCTGGGGTTCTTTAACGTGCACTGACATCGATTGCCTTTAGATAAAAGAGACTAATATTTTCATGCTAGCGTTTGTACTCGGTAGTCTCTTCATACTCTCACTAAATAAAACAATATTACTACAAACTTAAGCACCTTACGCGCTCTCAGTTGATATATTCTCCTGAAAAGTGCAAGAAAATGTGTGGGAGTGCACAGCAGGAAAGACCTATCCTAATCATGCCCAAGAAATAAAAGACCGAAAGTAAGGGTAGACCATGCAATCAGATTTTGCTTCTTGAAGACCCCTCACATGCTGGAAATTATATTTGTGTAAGAAATTGCATGCAAACACCGCTATCAGTTGAGTGCAAAATTCAGTTAGCAATTCTGCTGACACTATAATATGCCTCAAAGGTTCATATGCACTCTTTTCTACAGAACTATTTGTCCGCACTCCTGTATTTAGAAAAATGAATTTGTAATGAAGGTGTGGAAAAATGTAGACAACAATCGTTCGCGGAAATAAGTGAAAAGTTTATTTGGTGGGGCAGCACAATGACCTTATATACTCCACAAAAGCCATGCGTATCAATCACTTTCATTTTTTTTTTCAAAGTGAAAACAGATGGAAAAAAGTTGAAATAGCTTGAAGAGGGCCTTGCCCCATTTTGTACTTATCAGCGTGTGCGGCAAAAAGCATGTCTCCTAAAACAGCCCAATAGATGCTAGAAAAATACTCACAAAGAGACGCTAAATATTTTCAATAGCATACTTAGCATAGCATAAATTTAAAAAGTTCACAAAAGCACACGAATACTCAACACATCTTGTTCACACAATAAGTGAAGACACTGAATCAGAGGAAATACTAAAAAAAATGACAAATAATAGACACATTTCCATTCAAACACATGCATTTTTATACAGATCTACTGACGTTCTGGTAGATCATATTAATCGCACTGTTGATGGTACGCCAAGGACCAAAGCCACCATTCACAATTGAATTAAGGGTTTATTGCTATAGTATGCATGGCGAGTGGCAATTAACATACTATCTTGCTTGTTTTTCAAATCTGGCATTTTCTTGTATTTGGGTCAGTGAAACAGAAAAAGAATATTCAGAGAAGATTCATACTTCAAGTTTAACCTACACTTGTAAAATCTAAACGCAGGAACAATAATAAAATTTTAAAAATCTTCTATAGCAAGGAAAAAAAATTTAAGTGCGGCGGCTTATCTTGAAGTGCTTTGCTTTTTGGCGTTTGCCTGCTCTGTCTGTGTTTAGCCCCTTAATGTAAAAATGAAGTCGCGTAACAACATAGAATTGGATTATTTTTTGAGAGAGCATTGAGGCATGGCTTCGGCACCCAACCTCTTGCCAAAGCCTTGCTTTCACAATGGTCAGCACATCTAAAATGCTGTCTGCACGGAGTTCTTCACATGAAAAGCAGCCCGTGAACAAGCCTTGCTACCAATCTACATTATTCACAACTACAGGAACTGAAAAATGAAACGTATTGACGAAGCAATGCTCGGCCGAAAACCTGCAGCGACGACGAAACACAGCAGCAGCCCTACAGCAGCGGGGCGAAGGCGCGAAGGCTCCCATTGCTGACGATGGTAGCGCCGCCACGTGGGCACTCAGGAAAACGAAAACTCGTTTACATTTTTTGCGCCGCGGCAACGTACCCTCTCCCCAGAGAGTGGGCTCACTACCCAATATTCTAGAACACTATACCATCATTCCCATGGTTACGGTCCCTAGAATATACTGGCTAGTCTGCCGTCTCCGCGCCGTCCCCATGCAAGGCCGCGTCCGCGCCGCGGATGCTTGCGCAGGGGGCGCTGCGATCCATCGGAGCGCCTGCACGGTGCATGTCGCGCAGAAGGAATTGGTGGAGTATCGCGCCTTGCCGTTTATTTTGCGCTCCCGCATGAACTCCACGTTTTCGTTCTGTTTGTGTGGGCAGAGACTGGAACGTCTTGAACCGACCAAACATTGCATTCAACGTCGTCTGTTGTCTGGACACTGCCGTGATCACACTAAGATCAGTGGTGGATCCAGACACTCATTTAAGAGCGCGCAGTTACTCGAAGCAAAACCACAGGGCGAAAAATTGACCTTAATTTTTTTTCTTAAGGAGTTACTGTTATCACAAGACTGCCATCATAATATATATGCTGTTAAATTGTCCTTACGAAGGTACCAAACATTTCTAAGATCAGTTTTTAATAAGCAAACAATTCTGAGAGTAAAAACGTTACTTCAGATATATTTTGTGTGCTAAGTCTCGTAATCATAAAGGTTGGTTCTCGATGTGTTACGGAGACAATAAACGCAATGCAGTTCTCAGAATGGGTGAATATATTAATTACAGACATTGTAATGTTGGAGATTTTTTTTTAACGATAAGCTAAGTTCACCGCACATGTTTCGCGCTGCTTATTTCTTTCGTTCGCTTTTTTTTTTTTTTTTGAGGTATAGGGATAGCTGACCGTTCTCTCGCATCATAGTACAAGGTATTCGAAATCGGTTACATTTCCAAAACAGAGAACATGCATGACAGACTCGCGCTGCTTTTCGCCTTTCGGCTATTCACGTTTAGGTTGTTCTTCGGTATAGGTCTCCCTTTCGCAAGCGGGTAGCGAGCACACATGTCCTCATGAAAGTATCAAAATAGAAACACTACTTTTTATACGCTTTAGACCACCGAGAAAGAGCCTAAAGTGTCCCTCCAACAAGCGACGATCGAGGATTCGTCACTGTACAATGGCTTCACGCGAGAAAGGAGAAACATGATGGTTTCATTCCTTCCAGGCTGTCAAAGTGTGACGCTAAAGGTGATGCCTTAAGGTAGGTCACCACCTTCGAGAAAAAATTTTACAGTTGCAGTCCAATAGTTATAAATATGGTTTTGGCTTGTAGGGCTGAGGTAAATTTAAGTTTTATAATGACGAAGCAGCTAAAAATGTAAAAAACAAAATTTATAAAAATCAAAACGGGCCAAAATGTGCATGTTGCGCCAACAGTCATAACTACAATATGGTTGGTGCGATTGAAACTCAACTTGGCAGGTACGTAGTGAAGGCACTATCCTGTGCATCTAACCTCCACGATCACCCCATCTCTAAGCTGTGGTGCGTTATCGTAAGAAGAATGAAATAGTTTATATTTGACAGGTTTGTCTTGCACAAAATTGGCCCTAGTACAAAAAGTTACCGCTCGTTTTCAATATTTCTGCTTGAATGCACAGCTCAACCTATAAAGAAATAGTACGCAAAGTTGTATGTGAAAGTGTTTATCAGAAGGATAGTTATCACTGTTCGCGTACGTGTAGGGTGCAAAAAATCATGTTTTGAGAAAAATGGCTTTAAAGCTTTGAATCGGATGTCCATATAATAAAGAAACATTCAATATGTCTGAAATTCTCCAGGATCATAGCTTGGGACCTCCTCTGAAGCGACGCATTCTCCTTTTGAGCGAGCTGAAGCGCATATATTTTTTCTAGCTCGTTTTGCGTCTCCAGCTGTCTCTCATCTCTGTGCGCCACAGCGGGTCCGCGCTTGGTATATTGGTTCCATAACTTGCGTTTATGCTTCTTTTTTGTCCTATACTTTGCCATATTTCATGGAGTACTATAACTTTCTCCTTGAAAGGCCACAACTAAGTTAAAGAGCTCGAAGTGGTGTGCGAAAAAGCACAGACAGCCGAGCGAAAACGCGCACAACTTAAATAACAGAGTGGCGCAGCCGTGTAGTGGAAATTTTCAAAAAAATCGAAAACATCATGCCCCACAAGCTTAAGAATGTACTTAGGCAACTCAGCATTATGTAATATGTCTAAGGAAAACATTTATGATGACATGGCAAGTGTTGTGAAATCGGAAATCTTCAGTTTCGGTTTCGAATGAGTCTAAGAGGGATTGGAAAAATGGTCATAACTTTCGAACAGCTCCAGATAACTTCATAATTCTTTTTTCTAAATATGCTTGAATGGACAAGGAGCTTGAAAATGTCAAATCCAAAAAAATCATTTTTTTTTTCGAAAATATGCGTTTTTGAAGGTGGTGACCTACCTTAAGCATCACGAATGCTCATATCCATGCCAATGCATTTGAAAAATTAAGGATGGCACCCTTTTCAACTTTTCGGCGATGAATTAAGTCATCAGGGGGTTATTTTTGTATTCCGACAAAGTCGAGAAAGCTGTGGCCCCGTGGATAATTCTCAAAGCTTTATTAAAAATACGAACAGGTTAATTAGAATAATGACCTCCCGAACGCCAAAAAAAGCCCTCTACTCAAATTCGCCTAACTGTGCGTTTCTGAAAGAATTTCTGGGTTATTTAAAAGAATGTGAGACACATGCCACGAACACAATTGGCGGTTTCCTTTCATCGAGCACAGCAGAAGGACTCCGTGTCACGATTGAGAGCACAGTGCAGCTGCTCGAATTCCTCAGGTCTGCTGGTTTCAGATATTTGATGACCTCAAATTTGCGCCAGGACAAGCTGGCAAATATATTTGGAATTGTTCGGCAGTCTTCTGGCACAAATGATCCCACTGCTGCTCAGTTTTTGATTACTATAAATGCCCTTGCATTTTACAACCTCGCAAGACCATCAAGGTCGGGGAACTGTTCGCCGCAAGTCATCAGCTATCTTTTATCTGGGAATGACATAAAGTCACACACGCCTGCCACAATTGACGTCGTTGACAGCCTCATTGATGGTGGAGACTTCAGTGGCGCGGAGACTGCAATAGCGTCAGGCACAGGCCACAGTGCATACGTGAAAAAAAAAAAAGCCACGATATGCTGACTTACTACATTGCTGGTTATGTGGCGCGTAAGACACTAAAGAAGACACCATGCAGTGCGAGACTTGTGCAATATGTCTCACATCAGACAGAAACAGCTACGGGGAGTGATCAGGCCTCCCTATTCACAGCGCACTTTGATGACGGAGGCCTGATATACCCCTCCGGACCTCTCAAAGCAGCTATTGCAAAATTTGAAAATAGCTTTACCACTTATTTCAGCGTGAGTAAGCTGCATGAAAAGAGCATTGTGGATTTCAGCGCTTTCTTGAAAAAAAAAAAAACAGATTTGCCTCATCTGGGATGTGAAGAACATTCAAATTTCATCACAAAAAGCCTCCATGAAGTTCTGCATTTTACTTAGATTCCGCTTCTTCACGAAATCACTGAACAGCGAAAGAGAAGTAAAGCGGCAAAGCTGCTAAAGACGAGAAGATGCAGTTAAATAACGCTGACGAAACGCATGTCAAGGAACCAATAAAGATTAAAAATTCTGATGCTCTCAATCCCGTCTCGTGAAGTGATAAGCAGGACGGATGCACTGAGGGATGGTGGTCATCACTGGGAAACTTGTGTGACGCCAGACTTCGTGCTCTTCTGCAACTTTAACTAGCACTAAGGTATTCCTTACTTATTTGTACTCAATGTCACGTTCTGTAATAAAAGCAAACACCACAGGCCTTCGATGTGAAAAGGTAAGCAAACGCGAGAGCGCGGTTGTAAACGGCTCCGCCAGCCCACCCGTTAGCGAGAGTCGCGGGCGGGGCGTCTGCTCAAGGAACTCCGATTTCGCGCAGCGCCACCGCCGCAGGCATCCCCGAGAGGACGCGGCGGAGAGCGGGACGGCAGACTATAATTCTAGTACACTGTAGTGCCAAGAAAGTTGGAGTGTCCAAAACGCCGCGCGAATACACGGGAGGAGCGAGGGCCTTTTGCGGTGAACTTCCGCGCCGCGGCGCTGCCATGCCGTACCCGTTTTTTAAGTGCGAATGCACTTTATAAGCGACCCTGAATCCGCCGTCCCATAGCAACGGCGCGAGGAGCGAAGAGGAGCGTCTGTAGCAACGGCGCAGCGACGTCACGCCCCACGTGACTGCGCGCGCTCCGCCCTCCGCTCCGTGGCTGCCGTGGCTGCGCGCGCCCCGCGCATTGCCTGTGGTGATGAAGGCCGGCGGCGAGACGGCGAGACGCCGAACGAAAGCGTGCGAAGCGAGCCGAGCACCCCGAAGCCGATCTGGCGCGGGCACGCGCGATGCGTGAGCGAGCGCGGGCCCTCGAATTCGATCGGCCGGACGCGCGCTTCAAGCGAGACTTCCTGGACCGCAGCTTCGGATATAGCTGCGCGGTGTGCGATCGACTGTGGTTCGACAACAACCTGAGCCCCATCTCGGGCGTGCGCATACGTCGCCAACAAGTTGAACGCGTTGCGGTTTCTTTGGAACGAGTTCAGAAGACAGATCATCATCATCAGTAAAAGTGCTTTGCACTTAAAAACGGCCAGACCTCCGTGGGTCGGCTGGCGCGTGCTCTCTCGCTGCCGTCTCCTTCGCTCGGCTCTGCAGTTTAGTCGCGCGCGCCCCCTCATAGCATCACCCCGTGCTTCGCACTTCCTCATACTCCCCTTCGGGGAAATGCGGGTTTTTTTTTTTCTTTTTTTTTCTCCTTCGAGCCTGGTGGCAGTCATGTCACCGCCCCGTAATAAAGGGGACGCTCATAGCATCCATCCAGCATCCGTGGGCTTTCTTTCTCCGCGGCGGAAGCCGCGTCAAAGCGGCGAGCGTCTGCTACAGGCGTGATATTTTGGCCGCTATTAGATGAAATTGCGGAAATTTGGGCAATATTTAATACTGCGTCACTGCAACATAATACTGCAGCGACTCATCACACAGAGAACGCATTTGTTCGTTTGTGTGTTGTGAAACGGGGATTTTGTATACATCCTTCCAGCTGGTTTGTCACCGCATTGGTCCACACTTTCGGGGCTGTTTGAGGAACGTATCCTGCGCGCACTTCATCGTGAGAAAAGGCGCTCAACTTACTTTCGTGTGGAATGACGAACGTAAACTTGCTGCAGGAGAGAATAAACTGGAGATAACCAGGAGAACGTAGCACATTATGCACGTATTAACTAGCTCATGCATGCTAACGCGTTTGCACCCTTCATATCCTATCTTTTATTTCGTGCATTCCATTTGTTTTACAAGGCTGCCTCACGCGCTCTGCTGTTTCAAGCCATTTCATGCGAAGCCGAATGTGTCAGTCGGCGTGGCCGCGGTACCAAAAGTAAAAAAATTACTCGCATAACTCGCGTCTCGTTCACTTGGTATACACGAAAATCGGCACAGAGGGGCACAAATGTACGTATGCCCAACACGACCGGTAGGTCATGGCATCACTAACTTGACATGCTTGCCATTTGCGTAACGACTAACAATAATAATATGGTGTGTGGTGCGCAAACCCGCTTTCTGTAGCCAGAAATAATTCCGACGATGTGTGGTCTGACGATTTGTTTCCGTCAGGTTATAAAAAACTTGGTAGTCACCAATATCGATGTCAACATGTTAGACTTACCCATAAATTTTGAAGAACTGACCACACAAATAAAATGTATGCGAAAAAATTACATGAAAAAGACATGGTCCCTTATGCATTCGCTTGAGATGACTCGAAAACGAAAGCCATCGTCTTCTTCGTCAGTCGATGCATTGAACCTCCCTCGCCCCTCTCCGAAAGCTTTCTGCACATAACGTGATTCGGCCTGCCGACAGGATCGATGGCGTTGCAAGCTTTCTGCACCTCACCTGCTTTTACATTGCCTCCGTGATCGGCCCCGATCACGGAGGCAATGCAAAGCGACCATGTCGGGATGGCGTCATCATATGACGTCACGTTGAACGATGTCATAGTGACGTCACAAGTTCTGTCGACGTCATCGCGTGATGATTTTGTGCATCACTCGTGTTGGCTACGCGGGACGCCGACGGTCAGTTTTCGTGTTTAATGAGGCATCTAAGGCTTTAGCCTTTAAAAAAAAGACAAACCAAAGAAAATGAAACGATAACAGTGCAACATCGTCTATGCCTCACTTCATGTTACGAGCGATCGCCCGAAAACGTGATTCTCAGTTCAGAGCAGCTGATTGCACGCGTCTGCGGGACAAAAGAGGCGTGCTTTACCCGTCTGGTCATCTCTATATTTATTCAAGAGATGAGCGGACTCGCTATTTAAGTACTCCGGAGCTTCAGCACGAAATTGTGGTGGACGCTATATCGAGGTCATCAGGAAAAAGCGGGAAATTGCGGTCGGGTGCCCTGTTAGCGCGCACTCAACTGCCGCGGAAACAATTGTATTTTATGTAACTACTCGTCCACATCTTTTTGTAAAGTCTCTGAACCGAGCGAACGCTAACCTCCGAGAACCGTGAGAACATCTGAAGTTGAGAATGAGTTGTTTGAAACTGTTTTCATTTCGTATGGTGAAGGCTTGAAGCAATGCACGCATCTCGCGCGAACGTTTCATACTGACGTTCAGCGATCCAATGCAACATGCGATAATATATATATATATATATATATATATATATATATATATATATATATATATATATATATATATATATATATATATATATATATTATCGCATGTTGCATTTTTTCTGCCTAGGTACATAAAGGATCTCTGCATTTGAACAATTTTCTGAAGTGATTGAGATATTACACTTCTATTTGTCAATTTCTTACCGTATTTTCGTTCAGGCAGCTTGTACAGCAGGAATGGGGGCATTTGTAACTTTCTTTCATGATATCTGGATATTTGTAAAGCATTTTCTGTGTTACGCCTGTTATACAAAAACTTCATTATGACGACTAAAACTGCGCTAAATACACAAAGACAAAGACGAGGAAAACAGGACTCGCGCAGGACTGTTTTCCCCGTCTTTGTCTTTGTGTTTTTAGCGCAGTTTTAGTCGTCATAATGAATCTTAACCAACTAGCCCGACTTGGTGCTCTACTTCAATGCAAAAACTTATGAATAAGGTTCGTTTACCTGGCATTGCTTTTCTTTCAAATGTTTGCGCACGGTGAGCCTTGTTGTGCGCTACCTCAGAAGCAAAAATAAGCCAACAGCATTGCGGTCGTATGGCCGTCTCTACTATTTTTTTTTTCTTTTTTTCGTTTCCCTTGCGTCTCCGAGGGTCGCGGGATCAAATCCCGGCCGCGGCGGCTGCATTTTCGATGGAGGCGAAAATGTTTGAGGCCCGTGTACTTAGATTTAGGTGCACGTTAAAGAACCCCAGGTGGTCGAAATTTCCGGAGCCCTCCACTACGGCGTCTCTCATAATCATACCTTGGTTTTGGGACGTTAAACCCCAGATATTATTATTATTATTTCCCTTGCGTCTTCCCGGTGTGCTCCGTCCATAATAATAAGCTAGTGGAGGCTAATGAATTATCGAATAAAGCGGTGTGCATATGGCTAGCAAACCAGTGGCGACCATGAGTAAAAAGCTCGTAGTGTGAAGCGGTCACTGCGCGCAAGTATTTCAGCTGACTGCGCGTGCAATTTACTTTTTTTTTTATTACTCTTAATTCGCGCATGTGTGATGCTATTGCCCGATTACTCGTGCGAATAGGGATTTTTTTTTTCGTTCTTTGCTTGTGCGTGTCCGTTCCGCGCGTTTTTACACACGCACCAACGTGCTGGAACTCTGTGACCGCAACTAGGCCACGCTGATGCCGCTTGACACATGATTTTTTGCATTCTGTTGCTGCCCCAGCACTAACACAACGCCTAAAGATGGATAAGCTCCATTCCGCACAGCATTATAAAAGTTAAGTAGACTTCAAGTGCCCTGTGTGGAAACGCGACACAAAAAACTACAGCTCGTAGCAGACGCCCCTCGCTTTCCGCGCGCTTCCCGAGCGCGGAAAGCCCATGGGTCTGGCGCAGCAGCGGCGCGGCGCTGGAGTTCACGGCAAAAGGCCCACGCGGGAGCCGGCGCTTTGGACACTCGGAGTGTCCAAAGCGAATACATGGGAGGAGCGAGGGCTTTTTGCGGTGAACTTCCGCGCGCGGCGCTGCGGTGGCGGACCCGTGGGCTTTATCCGCGGCGGAAGCCGCGTCAAGGCGGCGAGCGTCTGCTACGCGCGTGATATTTGGCCGCTATTAGCTAAAATTGTGGAAATATGGGCAAAATTTAATACTGCGTCACTGTAACATTATACTGCAGCCACTCATTACACAGAGAACGCGTTTGTGTGTTTTGAAGCTTGGTTTTTGTATACATGCTTTCAGCTGGTTTGTCACCGCATTGGTCCACACTTTCGTGGCTGTTTGAGGAACGCATCCTGCGCACACTTCATCGTGAGAAAAGGCGCTTAGCTTACTTTCGTGTGGAATGACGAACGTAAACTTGCTACAGGACAGAATAAACTGGAGATAACCAGGAGAACGTAGCTCATATGCATGTAGTAACTAGCTCATGCATGCTAGCGCGTTTGGACCCTTCATATCCAATCTTTTATTTCGTGCATTCGATTTGTTTTACAAGGCTGCCTCCGGCGCTCTGCTGTTTCAAGCCATTTCATGCGAAGCCGAATGTGTCAGTCGGCGTGGCCGCGGTACCAAAAGTAAAAAATTACTCGCGGAACTCGCGTCTCGTTCATTTGGCATACACGAAAATTGGCATGGAGGGGCACGAATGTACGTATGCCCAACACGACCGATAGGTCATGGCATCACTAACTTGACATTCTTGCCATTTGCGTAACGACTACCAATAATAATATGGTGTATGGCGCGCAAACCCGCTTTCAGCCAGAAATAATTCTGACGCTGTCTGACGACTTGTTTCCGTCAGGTTATAAAAAACGTGGTGGTCACCAATATCGATCTCAACATGTTAGACTTACCCATACATATTGAAGAACTGACCGCGTAGGTAAAATGTATGCGAAAAAATTACATGAAAAAAAAAACATGATCCCTTATGCATTCGCCTGAGATGACTCGAAAGCGAAAGCCATCTTTTTCGTCAGTCGATGCATTGATCCTCCCTCGCCCCTCTACGAAAGCTTTCTGCACATAACGTGGTTTCGGACTGCCGACAGGATCGAAGGCATTGCAAGCTTTCTGCACCTCGCCTGCTTTTACATTGCCTCCGTGATCTCCCCCGATCACGGAGGCAATGCAAAGCGACCATGTCACATGGTGGCGTCATATGACGTCACGTTGAATGACGTCATAGTGACGACACAAGTTCTGTCGACGTCATCGCGTGATGATTTTGTGCATCACTCGTGTTGGCTACGCGGGATGCCGACGGTCACTTTCCGTGTTTGATGAGGAATCTAAGGCTTTAGCCTTTAAAAAAAGACAAACCAAAGAAAATGAAACGATAACAGTGCAATATCGTGTATGCCTCACTTCATGTTACGAGCGATCGCCCGAAAACAAACGTTATTCTCAGTTCAGAGCAGCTGATTGCACGCGTCTGCGAGACAAAAGAGGCTTGCTTTACCCGTCTGGTCCTCTCTTTATATTTATTCGAGAGATGAGCAGACTCGCTCTTTAAGTACTCCGGAGCTTCAGCACGAAATTGTCGTGGACTCTATATTGGGTCATCAGGAAAAAGCGGGAAATTGCGGTCGGGTGACCTGTTAGCGCGCACTCAACTGCCGCGGAAACAATTGTATTTTATGTAACTACTCCTCCACATCTTTTTGTAAAGTCTCTGAACCGGGCGAACGCTAACCTCCGAGAACCGTGAGAACATCTGAAGTTGAGAATGAGTTGTTTGAAACTGTTTTCATTTCGTATGGTGAAGGCTTGAATCAATGCACGCATCTCGCGCGAACTTTTCATACTGACGTTCAGCGATCCAATGCAACATGAGATAATATATATATATATATATATATATATATATATATATATATATATATATATATATATATATATATATATATATATATATATATATATATATATATATATATATATATATATTATCGCATGTTGCATTTTTTCTGGCTAGGTACATAAAGGATCTCTGCATTTGAACAATTTTCTGAAGTGATTGAGATATTACACTTCTATTTGTCAATTTCTTACCGTATTTTCGTTCAGGCAGCTTGTACAGCAAGAATGGGGGCATTTGTAACTTTCTTTCATGATATCTGGATATTTGTAAAGCATTTTCTGTATTACGCCTGTTATGCAAAAACTTATGAATAAGGTTCGTTTACCTGGCATTGCTTTTCTTTCAAATGTTTGCGCACGGTGAGCCTTGTTGTGCGCTACCTCAGAAGCAAAAATAAGCCAACAGCATTGCGGTCGTATGGCCGTCTCTACTATTTTTTTTTCTTTTTTTCGTTTCCCTTGCGTCCCCGAGGGTCGCGGGATCGAATCCCGGCCGCGGCGGCTGCATTTTCGATGGAGGCGAAAATGTTTGAGGCCCGTGTACTTATATTTAGGTGCACGTTAAAGAACCCCAGGTGGTCGAAATTTCCGGAGCCCTCCACTACGGCGTCTCTCATAATCATATCTTGGTTTTGGGACGTTAAACCCCATATTATTATTATTATTATTATTTCCCTTGCGTCTTCCCGGTGTGCTCCGTCCATATGGAGGCTAATGAATTGTCGAATAAAGCGGTGTGCATATGGCTAGCAAACCAGTGGCGACCATGAGTAAAAAGCTCTTGAAGCGGTCACTACGGCAGTGACTATTCCGACCCTCGTGAAAATAGCGCTTCGTTATTCTGACGCGGGTCAGAATAAGCAAACGCTATTTTCACGCAACTTGGCTTGGATCTGTGAAAGATTGTGGCTTTTTGCCTAAACTTTACGACGACGATTCAGGCAACCTACAATAGGCATGTTTTATTTTTTATTTTTTGTGTGTGTGTTATCGACTGCACACTTACGTCGATGTTCGTGTGCTCAGAGAACACCCATGCACTTGTGTGCTTGTTGAGGAGTGAATAATGGGATCGTTGGTCTTTGAATGCGTGTGTTATCGGCTGCACACTTACGTAATTTGTGCTCGGTATGGCTTTTGTGTGGTGCCTTTGTGTGGTGCGTGTGCGGTGGTCGATTTGTGGCCATCCGTTCGTTGTACTGGTTGTACCAGTTATACTGTGCGCGTTTCAAGGAAAGTACGTTTTTCACTTGCATGACCATACAAAGCGTTCGGCAAACTGCGCGATTGTGTCGGCTCAGCGAAGCTGCTTTTCCGTCTCGATTGAGGAATACATTTCGATCGCGATTGAGCGCGAGTTCCTTAATCGCGATTGCCTTATGCGGAAGGGAGTCCATTGCGGTCGCGAAATTCCATCCGATCGAAAGTGCGGCAAGTTTGGCAGGTTTGTAAAGATGCATGACTTCGGAATGAGTAGCGCATAAACAACGGAGGCAAAGAAGACGTAGACAGAACAAGCGCTGAACTTCAACCCATGTTTATTTGGGAACATACATGAATATATACTAACTCTAATCACGAAGATCTCACGCATCGCGCTTATAAATGACAGTTCTAAAAAACCCTTTACTCTATCAAGGAAGAAAACTGACCCTACCAAGTAAGGAACCCCGCATGCGTCGCCTGCAATGATACCCAAAGATGCAGTATCGAAAAATACACAACAATAACTCTGTCATAAAGAAAACCATCAAAATGAAACCATGCACGCATTGCAAATACAAAGTGCAACATTAGGCAGGTATGTTAAGGAATGACAATTATTTATCAAAGAGGTCTACAGACACACGGAGCCTTGCCTCTGGATAATGCAAGCCTCAGTTATTTGTTGAGTTACTTGTACCCTGTGACGGAATAAAACAGAGGCTAGTTCAAACAGCGGCTTGCATCCACAGTGACTGCACTGCAAGGTCAAATTTGATGTCGGAGCACGTTTCAAAGAGGTGCGGTGTTTGCCAGACGAATTTTCATACAGTGGCCAGTCTGGCCTACGTAAACTTTTTCACATGAAAAGAGAATCAGTTATACTACCCCCTTAACGCACGGCACAAATCAAAGGCCGTGTTTCACGGTGCATTCCCCTCTTGCTTTTCTTTTTTGTCAATACTGAAGTCTTGCACAAATCCCCTTTAGCTTATTCTTGGTGGAAAAAATCACATTCACATTATAGCAGTCACCACTCGTAGTGATGGGACACACCATGAACATAGGGCATCACTCAAAGTGGCCTTTCTTCACTTCTTTCTGGGGTCACCAACTTGCCACTATCACTTGTAGCCACTATTACTGCACCAGGGTAACCCGTCTCTTATCATCAGGTGCAGGCATAGGTGTGCGCAGGTTTCCCCTTCAGGGGGTGCGAAGGTTCATCACAGTGCCCTCCCCCCCTCCCTATTAAGTCAATGTATGGGGCAGACTTTGCATCCCCCCCTCTGAGGTGACCAGGGGGCCGGCCGCCTCCCTGCCCCCCCCCCCCCCTGCGCACGCCTATGGGTGCAAGCAAGATTTTGAAATGGCAGTCTGGATAAATGAATTAGCAATGCCGTTTTCTACAAGTGTAGAGTGGCCAGACTGATAACTGTGCAAACCCTTTTGCAATCTTGGCTTATACTGCCAGCGTATCTCATCAGGGCATAAAACCAAATCAGGGTGGATGTTGTGGACAGGTGTTTCTTTTTTCTTTTTTTGGCTCTTTGAGTTCTTGAAAGTTCCACGCATCGAGCGTACAGCCCCCGTGCCTCTTGGCCTTTGAGCATTCAAAGCGCGCCTGACTAAAACTGTTACTGTAATCCCCTCCGAACTGGGCTATAAAATGGGGGACACATGCACCACTGTCAATAGCTGTTTTTGTGGGAGAGTGTTTGTTATGCAAGGAGGAGAGCTCAGCGAACTACAAGAAATGTCAGTCACCAGTGAACCTTTCGAGCTGCGTGGACTTTCCTTTTTCTTGATGTGTCAGATAAATAAGCTTGTTTTTTTCTAATCACTGGCTTTGTTTTACTTTTGGTGGTCTATGACTAGAGCAGTCGAGTCATAGAGACCACGACCTACTGTACTCCTGACCTGCCCAGATAGTGAGGTTCCTATGGGAGCGCGCGTCCCCGCTCTCGTTCAAACGCTAGCCCTAGGTGGCGCTTCCTATAATCTGTTCGTCTGCTACTCTGCAACCATTTAGACGGCGCTGGAGTAAAAGCGCCCGTATTATGTGACGAACTGCCGGCATTATGTGACTGTTTCTGCAAAATTAGACCAAGGGTCAAGTAAGCTATTCAGTGCGGTTAAGTATTTACTGTGCACTGGTTGACTAACGTGAGAAGCCGTAGACTTGCATAGTGTAGGACGGCTGTGTCCTTTTAAATGCAAAGAACGTTCTAATTCACTTTCCATATTTTTATTTTAAAAGTATTGTGCATTTATGCATACTAATTACACGATATGAGCGCTCTACGCTGGCGAAACATCACCACGAGCGTTAAAGCTGATGTCAGCGAACAGGTGCTGACTAGCGCCACAACGCTCGTATAGGTTACTTCCCTAGCGGCAGGAGGCATGAACTAGAACGTGGGGGCTGGAGAGGGAAGATCTGGGCAGGTCAGGAGTACAGTAGGTCGTGGTAGAGACACTAATGTCTTGATACTGCAATCTATCATTTTTGGGGGTTTCTGAAGTGGACATAAGTCCCTGCCCTTGTTCCCTGAACACCTTCATTACGTCAACCATTTTTCAATTGAAATCTCACCTGTCAGTGAAGAACAAGTAGTCGTCAACAAAATGAATAATCTTGTCTGCTAGGCCAAAAAGGTTGCTCTGAGTGGCCCTATCTACCGTCGCTAAAGCAGTCATACTCGCTGCTTAGAATGGGTGCCACGCAAGAACCAATGCACACACCAGATTGCTGTGCAAAAACTTTCCCTTTCCATATGATGAACATCAAATCCAGGTAGCACCTCAAGGAGACCACCAACAGACACACCTGAGCGAGTAGTGAATGCATGTTTGGCATCCTGATTGCTTATACAGTCCTTTGCATTCTGCAACAGAGGGACTTGTGTAAAGAGTGCTATAGACAATCAATGTCAAGACTAAATGCCCTTAACCTTCCCGAATAATTGTGTCTAAGGTATTCCACAACCATGTTGGAACTGGACACAAGGAAGTAGTCGGCAACAACAAGGGATTTCAAGTTCTTCTGCAAGTACCAAGACATCACCTGAAGCCAAGTGTTTCAGAAACGATGGTTTGGAAAGGGATGTTAGGCTTGTGGGTCTTAGTGGAAAATAAGACCTCTAGAGAGTGGCCTGCCTCTTTCTTTACCCCATTGACCAGCTTTCCTGGATTAAGGCTCTTGAGCAGTTGCACTGCTTGCTTTTTTTTTACTTCAGCAGGCTTGTCTGACACCTTTCAAAAGATTTTCATAATTGCTGCATTTCCTTGTTCAAGAATACATTGGACAGCTAGGGTACTTTTGTTCAAGTCTGTCTTTTGTAGCATGGCAGGTCTTGTGAATATGTTCACCACTGTCACGCTTTTCATGCGAAGTCTGTTTTAATGTGGGAACTGAGGACTTGACGTGACTTGCTTAATAGAGCTGCGCTGGTAAACAGGCCCAGTCTTCTTTTTGTACACCTCCTAAACTTGCTTGCTCATTCATACAGAAGGCTGTGGCAATCACATTTAACAACCATCACAGAGCTGCGCATGTGCTCTATTTCAGAAAATAATTCCCGCACCTCCGTTGCCTGACCAGTTCTTTTTGGTCGAAGTGGCATAATATTTCCTACCGGGATCCTGACGTAGCACTGAGCATGTTGATTGGTCCTCCATGCTACAAAACTGATCCTTGGCCCAGCGGTGATGCTGTTTTGGCCAAGCAGTTGTCACATGCATTGCGTAATTATTGACCTCGTCAGTGCCTTGCACTGCACTTTGTTATCTCCTGTATACAGACACGGCTGTAAGCACGTGTAAAGCTCGGTCAATGCTCATAATGTATTATTGCGTGGGTGTGACAGTGAAGTGAACGAAACTCAATCTGGTAAAAATGAAACTCTTTAAGCTTGTGTGGAGAAAAATAAGTACACTCACAGTACAATGATAGCGGCAAGCACAGTTGTTGATCGGGCACATTCTCGGAGCATTTCTTGAAAGCAACTCATTTTTAAGCAAATTCCAATACGTCTTTTGTATGCACTACCCATGCAAAACTCTGCTTCTGTCTTTTATGCATGATGTCATCTTGGAACTGTCTAATATACTTGTGAAGGTGCTCACGCGTTCTGGCGTGGCCTGCACCAAGTGGTAACACGTGTAACCATTTTCGTGAGTGAAGCCCAGTCACACGGAAATAATAAAACAAGCACATGTGGCAATCTTCTATTTTGACATTAAAGTCCATTTTCACGTAGTGCATGTTCAGACAATGGTGAGCTACACTATTGATTCTGGTGACTTCACATACCAGTATGGCTAGTTGTGATAATGTCAGGTACAGAACGTACAAAAATGGCCCCTTGTGTCTCACTTTCCCAAAAGTCTTCTCTCACAGTACAGTTAGCATAGTTCAGCATACCCATGAAGCGAGCGAGTGAAATCGAACTTGCCCTTTGTTGTTGCCATCTATCTTCGTGTATCCATGCGAATACACAGTCTAAATTTACCAAAAGGCAAGGGCATAATTGACTGTGCACTTGTTGCCACACGTGTGGCATGCAGGTAGCTGTGTAGGAGGGTGTCGGTAGCAGTGTGGGACCATTGCATTGTAGTGGGCTCAGTAGCACCCGCATGAAGCGGCTGCCCAGCACACATGGTCCATAGTCAAGGGCCCAATCGAACTCGGCAGCAGGCCCCTGCACAACTTCATCATCTTTCTCCTCCTTCGCTTCAGCTCTTCGGCGTCCTTAGCTGGCCAAACCAAAACAGAACCATCACATGGGTAAAGCACATTGTACATCATAGTGGAGACATTGTTTCCAAGCACTGTGATAAAAATACCAGACTCTTGCTCATCGATGAAACTGCTCATGCAAGCAAACGCATCAAAGCACTTAATATAGGCTTCCAGATTATTGTTTGATGGACAGAGCTGAGGTATATGTCCAATGCATAGTTGGCTGGCTTTTGCACTTGGCTCTGTGCCCAACATAGTGACTGAACTTCTACTCATACACAACTGCCATTGGTCACTATACCATCCTCACTGCCTCCGTTATATATGAAGAAGACAACAGGCAGAAGACAGTTTATTCAGTGGTAGCTTGCCACACCAACAGAAATTTGAAAAAAGACCCACCCCCTTCATATCCCATTAGGTTTTAGAACAACACAGGTGCCATTGCTTGCATGGCTGCTTACAACACACACATCAGGCTTGTGGTGAGTATCTGAAAAACCTCACTGCTACATGCTCTGTCCATTTCCACTTATCACTTTTTGTTTTTCAATATAGGAGTTGATATATGAAG
Organism: Rhipicephalus sanguineus; assembly: GCF_013339695.2. Classification (NCBI taxonomy): domain Eukaryota; kingdom Metazoa; phylum Arthropoda; class Arachnida; order Ixodida; family Ixodidae; genus Rhipicephalus; species Rhipicephalus sanguineus. Next base: position 6,477,350 of record NC_051180.1, read on the forward strand.
TCAGTGTCTTATAGCAACTGAATTCTGGGCTCACTAGACACAAGCATTGACCTGCAAGTCAAAGATGCGCTTGAATTTTATTGTGCTTCACATCACTGCAGGTAGCAGCAGAAGGTGCATTGTTATTTAATGTATGGCAGATGCTGTATCTTCTAACAGATAAATTTATTGTTGTCCTCTCCATGAAGAGTTCCCACTGCCCTTAAAAAGCACTGGGCTCAATGAGCCACCTGTTGAAAATATTTCTCGAAGTATTGCTACTATTACCTGTGCAATCAGGTCGAGCCATTTCCAAACGTGCCCATCCTCTACAGCTCAAAAAAACCAAGATCAAGACCACAAGTTGTGCTCGACCCATTACCACATTGCTTTTGCCACATCACACTTTTCGTTAACATTAATGGACTCATTTGCCTATTTTTCATTTTCTACACCCAAACATTTAAAGCATTAGATGCTGGATGCCTTGTCTGGAATTAAGCATGTGTGCCTGGAGACCACCCACAAAGGGGCTTCTAACAGGGGGGCTACTGTCTTATATGTCTTATTCCATCATGCTGTATTCCATCATGTTTACCATGCTGCCAAATTACTGACACACCTTAATTCTTGCCTTCTTGCTGGACGAGCTTGTAAAAACAATAAATTTTGTATTTCATTCACAATGTGTACGAAAAAAGTTGGTTTCCTCTATCTCATACCCTTGAGCTTCGAAATAGGATGTGACAGTCTTGTGTGCTTTAAAATAAAATGATATTCATACCCTTGCTTCCTCTGTGGCTTTGTTCAGGGCCGTATCTAGGGATTTTCTTTGGGGGGTGTTTGTGTGTAGAATGGCCAACTTTGGCAACATGTGGTCGCTGTGAAGGCATGCAAATATTTGACTATCACCCGAAAAGTTAAAGAATGAAAAAATTTCGGGGCTGTCAGAACCCCCTCATCCCCCCCCCCCTTAGTTACGGCCCTGGCTTTGTTGATGCCATGGGGCACATGCATAGTCCCTGTACTGCTCTAGCCATGTTGCATGAAACACAGCAAAGAAAAACACTCTTCTTTATGGTAAAGATTCATTCAAACAAGCCCAGTAGGGGGGAGGGATTAGGTGACAAATTGCTCACAGGGTTCTTTTCTATGTTAAACAGAGTTATGTGATTGTGTCAACAGAGAAACAGATAAATACCAGAGACCAAGGTGAGAAAAAATATTGCATCTACGCCCTCCTGAATATAATTGTTTTCTTTTGTTATGACTAAATCCTCCGCTCATTTTTTTTAGCATGTGTCTATGCTAAGCAATCTTCTGGTACACAATAGTGCCAAAATATCCTGCGTCAAGTTAGGGCTGTGCTTTGCTGGGTCACATTTAGCAGGTGTCTTAATTAGTAGGCTGCATCTGCATGGGCTGGATTAAGCCATGCATTTCTTTATGAGAAAGAAATTGAACAGCACCATAAAGACAAGCTTGGGAGAAAATGATGCACACAATACATGTTCTGTTGCCTTCTCTCTATTTCATCTACAGCGCTGTTCGATTCCCTCCTAAAAAAAGCTGTATTCAATAGTACACCTGCAGTGTGTGCTACCAAGCACATTCCGAACAAGTGCTCCACACAAACCGTAGGGTATCTCATTTAAGAGTCAAGTATAAGCAGAAGCTCTCTCGTACAGTGTTGAGGAGCTGCCACTCCAGAACTGGAATGACTCCGGAATCATTCCACATTTTCGCGACCCCGGAATGGAATGTGAGTGGAATGGGGACAACGCTTGGACAAATGGGAATGGAAGTAAGCACCTTTTGCATGGAATGGGAATGGAATTGCTTCTTTTTCCAAAAATAGAGCACGTTTTCGTTTACGTGCTGTTTTTCAAACTTCAAACATTAGTAAGTCAGAGCCTTGATTTAACAATAAGGCAGTATTTTTAAAATGACTTGGCTGATTACAAGCACGGTACATTAATAAGCAATGCGCCTACTACAAACCAAGGCAGAAGTTAGTGTACAAACAAATGCATTATCCCAGCAGATACCAAAGGGAGAAACAAATTATCTCTGCGCATTGGTTCCCATTGATACCCCAACATGGAAGTGGCATCTATGCATAGTCTGATCTTTATCTCACAAGCAGTTTAGTACCTGACACACATAAATAACCTTTGTAACAAGGAAGACATTGCATACCTGCACACAGGCGAACACAGAAAGTTCTCCTCACCCCATCCATGATTGCGAGGTGCGCTTGACAAGCGTGAGTGCTGACGAGCAGTGTGGCGCAGTTTCCGTATTCGATGCAAAGGCACAAGGTGCCCGAGCGGTGCACTGTTCCAACTAATACCAGCAGATCTAGAGGGTTTTATTCCCCATTAACAAAATCTTAGTTTTCTCCATATTCACGACTGCTCCAGACGCGGGGAAACTGCTTAGTCTTCTTGAATACTACTTTTGTCAGTATAAAAGTATGCTATGCCGTCATTTAATCACTAACACACTTAACCTATTAAGCAATATTAAAACGTCACCATTTGTTCAAACATGCTGACCATGCAAATACTGCCCCTATCGGAATTAGTAGGGTGGTTGTACTGCACAAGATATGTCACCAAGCTACTATTCCTCAACGTTGGTAACGTGTTTTGTGTACTTTTGCAGTTCTTAATGCATCTGATGACATCAGCGCTATGGGGCATTGATTCTTAACTCGATAAAACTATCAAGATGCCTTTCCTACGTTGAGGAATTACGGTAATGGAATTGAACTGCCCAGCCACTCCCGGAGTGGGAATAGGCTCAGTTTCTTCATTCCGAGGAATTGAAAGGAATGGAATTGCGGCAAGTTCTGATTCCCCGGAATGGAATTGGAATGGAATGGAGGCGCCCATTCCGTAACACTGCTCTTGTACATATGCATGGGTTCTAAAAAAAAAAAAACTGGATATGCATTACCAGAAAGTTAAATGCATGCCAGAGATTCTAAAGCTGGAGAGAAGGGTTTCAAGATGCAAAGTATGCAGGTGAGGTGGTGATGGGAGCGATGTGGTTGGGGATCGAGGCCGTTCCGCCGTTCCAGCCTTTGGCTGTGCAATGGAAAAATGATGATGAGCAAGCGACAGTATGCACGTATGCACACTCGGGCGAGCGACGTTAAGTTGATGGCCTGTGCACAGTGAAATGCACGAAGGGGTCGATTAATTGTTGGGTCTATGGCGAAGTAAACTGTTACAAAATTTATGATATAATGATAAGTTCGCGAGACGAGAACAATGTGCTAGGGCATGGGTCTCAAACTGGGTTCCGCGGAACCCAGGGGTTCAGTGACGGACATAGATTTTAGGGTTCCGCGAGCGGCCAGAACGAATACAACCCGCTCCCGTTTCAGTCCCATTCGCAACTAATTTATTTATTGAGACATGCAAATTTGCATTGCATTTGCATTTAACGATCGAAGCCATATCGTACGCCGCATCCGCATATCGGGCGTCTGCGGGCAGCGAGAGACCCGCGTAGTAGCAGAATTAAAGACTCGTCGTCTAGTACGTGCGTGCCATGAAACTTGCACGACTTATGCGGACCCGTCATTTAGGCTTAGCTTTACCACCAGTGTATCGGTCGATGGCCGCTTCGCTGTGCGATGGGCATGCCTCCTTTTTCATTTTGCAAAAAATAAAACAGGCCTCTGTACGTCCGGCACTTCGTGTGCGTGAACACATTGCTTACGCTGTGCGGTGCCTGTAGCATGCAGTGTATGATCGGCGGGCGGTTTGCGCGACTCGCGGAGCGGCGAGGGAGCTCTACATCAACGGCGATGGCCTTCGATATTAAAGAAAGAGAGGCCAACGCAGGCAGTGTTAATACTGTGGTTGCACGCGTAGATAGGCGTAATCCCGCCGGTTTCGATTGTCTTCATGCTCAAGAAAAAGTTAGGGGTTCCGCGGCACTCTGGAAAAACCGTGTTGAGGTTCTCCAAAGCCAGAACGTTTGAGGACTCCTGTGCGAGGCGGTCCAAACCAGAATCGGCTTTTAACGACGAAACGCTGATATCGAATGAGAATGATGAATAAATATCCCTTACGACGCGATTTTGTGCGGATTCTAAGTGCTGCTGAGGTAGATCTGGTGAGAATTCCATAAGGGTGAGGGATATTCACGTTTAAGTCTAAGCATGCAATGTTTTGTATGCGAGTAAAATTACATGTTGAGATGCACCGCGCAAGTGTTACGTTTCAGAAAACCTAAAGTTTTGCTTGTAGATGATGTGATGTTGGTCACATGAGAGCATCATGCAGTTGATTGAAGTCATGTATGATCGTACTGCCTAAAGTACTTGAATTAGTTCACTGTCAATGGAGGTGTTGTCAAGTGTGAAAGGGAAGTGATATCGATTATGGCTGTGAGAAATTGGCATGGATTTACATTTTTAAGTATTTAAGACCATGATCCACTGGTCACACCAGTTCTTAGTATTAAATAATTCAGAATGAATCATTCTGCAATAAAATGCGAATGTTATTGTTATTGACAGATCAATAAAGAACGCAGTCATCAAACATTCGAATGTGAGAGGAGACATGGTAGACCACTCATATGAGAATAAGAGGGGACGTAAAACTGAACTCTGGGGGACGCCTGATGTTACTGGGAGAAATTATGAAGCAGTACTGTTAATAATGACAGATGGTGATTGGTTACGAAAAAATTATTTCATCCATGTTATGACATTAGAGTGCGAGCTAGTGATCGTTGATGAGCTACTTTATCAAATGTCTTTGCAAAGTAAAAAAAAAATATGTCGGTTACAATGTTATTATCAAGATTTGGGTAAAGGTCATGTAGGTTGCACCATCCCTAGCAAAAATGCCAATAGGATTTCCTATTGGTCCAATAGGAAATCACTATTGGTTCTATAGGACATCTATTGGAGCTGTATTGGTTGTATAAGACTTCTATGGGTACCAATAGACACCAACAGCCACCACCTATTGGTGTCTTATTAGACCAATAGAAGTTGTATTGGTCAAATAGGGGCTGCCTTTTGGTGTCTTATTGGACCAATAGGAGTTGTATTGGTCAAATCGGTGCTGCCTATCGGTGACTTATTGGGCCAATAGGAGTTGTATTGGTCAAATAAGTACTCCTATTGGTTTCTTAATGTACTAACAGAAGATGTATAAGGCCAACAGGAGTTTTATTGTTCAAACAGCTACCGCCTATTGGTAGCTGTTTATAACATCTTATGACTGATTGAGCGCGTCGGACCCGATCCCGATCAAATTTCTTGATCATGATTGGCTATACGCAAGCTGCAGACGGGATCAATTCACTTTTGATAAGTCTGATCCCGATTGAGCTTAATCGTACACCGTGAGACACCGTGTGCAGTTAGCAACTCACGCGACTAAAAGAGTTATATAAAAAGGCTGCGTGTCGACCACGGCGGTACGGTGTCTCCGTACATGCCGTGCGGTAAACGGGCACTATAGTAAAACACGCTAAAGAAGAACTTGCGAAGGAATCGACAACACAGACACCACAGAATAATAATAAAGAAACCGCCATGAGATCACAGCCGGCATAGAACCAGCCAGTTGACGAACAAAAAAAAAAAAAGTGAGACGGTGCGCGGCGTGGCGACGCTGCATGTGTGAACATTTTTTTTACACGTTCCTTGGTTAAGCAGGCTAAGCAATGTGCTAAGCTTTAAGATAAGCTTTGGATAATATGTAATGTTTATAACTATTTATGCTAAGCAATATAAGTAGTGCTGTAAAGATACAGGAGAAAGAATTGTGGATCTGCAAACGCGACCGACCGTGCGTTTGGCGCGCCATCCGCGCTCGGCCGATACGAAGACAAGCCCAGCCTGCGGCCAAGCTAAGCCAAAACGTTGTGTCTGTCGCCATAGCGCGCGCTTTGTGTGATCTCGATGCTTCACGTAAGCCTGCTTACACGATGTTTGCTTTAGTGTGCTTCCGCGACGATAACGTGAAGGCTGTGTTCAGCGTGCACCAGATGGAGACGTTCTGAGCCATAAATGTCTTGGATTTCGACCGATTTCGACCGATTTCGACTCTACAAAGTGGCACCAAGAATAATGGCAAGACGAGCAACAAGGCCCATGTGCTCCGATTGTTTGGTGAGTTGAGTGGGCATGGTAGTTACTCCTATTTGGTATTTATTTGATATCACCTTTTTTTTGTATTCAAACTTGGGACGAAGCTGAAAGGTCGGGGAAAGAAGTCCCTCGTCCTTTGTCTCCGGTATTTGATGACAGCGAGACCAGCAACGCCTCGATTGCAAGTCCACACGCTCTCAGAAGTTGAATGATTGAGCGCATATATTATTGCAGTTTGTTTTTGTGTTTGTCAGTATGCACGAAAAAACGTAGCATAGATTAGAGGTAAAGGACAGGCGCCCTGCTCGTGAGTGTAGTTGGAGTCTCGCAAGCCCTTTGTAAGTATTTACAACGTGCGTGTTAAGCCGAAAACGCGTTTATCGCCTCATAGTAAAACGCTCTAGTCGATGCTGTTTGTCTGTTGTAGTGCGCGCCAATCGGCTTATCATACTTGTTCGACATAATGTCACAAGAACCACAGAAGGCCACATGATAATTCATTATACAAAATGTGCATAGCATATGTACTGCACTGGTGCGATTTTTTATTTCATATTTTTTTATTTTTTACATACTGCAGCCCAATTAAGGCTATCGCAGGAGTGGGTTTATTAATGTTGTTGGCTTAATTGCATAAGCACGTAACATGCAGCACGTGTGTTATATCCAGCTCATTGCAGCCTGACTGCTGTGTTGGGCTTGCAACGATATGGAATCTAGGCTGCCTTTACTACTGTCTTACATATTACCGTTGCCTCATCGTGAATCTACCCTAGCTTAATTTATTTCATGCCATCTTTAAGTTGAGATTTAGTGGCATGCTCTAGTATGATAGTCGCACCACCATCGTGAAAAAGAGCACGTCACAGATAGTAAGTGATTATTGAGTTTGCTGTAATTTAAGGACGAGTTTGCAGTTCATTCTTGGGTACAGCTCAAAAAACACAGGACGCAAGCGTGTAAACGGGATAAGGTGCTGCTTAATTTTAAAAAAAATTTTGCCCCTTTCTTTTCCTTCCTTTTTTGCCGCAAAATTTTGCCGATATACTGTTTTCTTCCACGCAATAAGCCACAGTTGGGTGTGTAATATTTCACTCAGTTTTTTGCTATAGTTCAGCTCCCAACATTGTGAACATGTGCAGTGAATTAAGGTCTAGATAATTTCTCACTGTGCCGTCTACTTTCTATACATTGCTTTGAAGGTAAACTTTAATAAACATGTGTTACTGTTTTCTGATTTCATGGCTCTGTTTATTTACAGAATCTTTCAGGCACTTCCTCGAGTGCGGATGAGGCCCGCAAGATCGCCAACATCATCAAGGGCCAGAAGAAGCACTTGTAGTTTTGATTATGAGAATATATTTGAACATATGTCTCATTCATCCACTGTGATTATCATTGCAGGGGCGCTGCCACAGTGTGGGCCTTCTGCATGACGACAAGACACCCATAAAACACTTGCGCAAGACTAATTCTAATGGGGCTGAGAAGTGGGCAAATACAAAGCTAATACAATGCCAGCAGGCAAATACAGAACCAATAGGCCAATATAATTCCAATTGGCTAATAGAGAACCAATACACCAATATAGGTCCAGTAGGCTGATATAGAACCAATAGACCAATAGCCAAATACAGTTCCAATAGACCTATAGAACCAATAGACCAATAGGTGTCAATAACCCAATAGGCTATTGGTTTTTTATTGGGAATTTTTGCTAGGGATAGACCCTTATGAAAGCCATGTTGTGACACATGGAAAAAGTTATTGCTGTTCAAAAAATTCATAACATGTGAAAATATGATGTGTTCCATGATTTTGCAAACGACACCAGTGATGGATATGGGACATGTTTGCAATAGTTTAAGGGCGATTGGCACTTACCTGATTTGTAGACTGGAACTACCTTGCTCTTTTTCCACTCGTCTGGAAGAGTGCCTGGTAGCGATGGTCGTGAGAACAGCAGGTTTAGATTCATGGCAGAGATCTGTACTTGACATTTCTTAAAACCTTTGAGGTGATTTCATCAGCACTGGCTGATGAGGATAACTTAATTATGAATGTCACTTAGTGCAGATATTCTGACTGGTGAAAAAATAACATCAGGCATTGAAGGCATGACAGGAGCAGCATATGCAAGAAAATGCATGAGAGGTTCTGTTGTAAAAACATATGAACAAACAGAATTAAACATATTGCAAAGTCTAGGTCGGATAAAATTTCACAGTCCTTAGAAATTCCGATGCCAAGGGATGAGTTAGGGTTGGTTATCTGCCAGAACTTGTTGGGGTTATTACTAAGCATTCAGGGTCAGACTGACCCCGAATGTTTGTTTTGTATATAAATTTTGAAAAGTATTATAATACCCATTGTTTTCTATATATCAACTAGAAATAATGTACTGAAGCCAATCTAACAACTTATAAATATATGATATCCTGGAAACTTCTGTATGCTTGGATCCCTGATCTCGAGTGATAGAGCCACCATTGGCATCTTGAAGAATTTCTGCCTAATTTACAATAATCAAGATTAGATAAACCTTTTTCCAGTATGTAAACAGCATTCTTGCCTTTGTTGAGGTGTTTATTAGACGGCAGTCGGCGACGATGCTCAGTGGCGACAGTCAAGCAAGAACACGAGCTCAGAGCGCGAGCGGGAAGAGCCCAAGAGGACGACCCACTAGAAGGCTATAGAGAGCGCAACCCCTTACTCAACTCAAAGGCTTCGCTAGACCTTTAATTTTTTATAAGTCCAGATTCAGATATTAATGTTTAATTTTTCCCGAAGCGATTTTGCTGCACATATAGCTTCTCCATATATCTAATGTACCTGAGATCATAAGTCCAAAATTGTCGTGATCACACTTGTTTTCCCAATTCTACAGAAATTAGTTTTATGACTGAAGACTTCAATTCAACCCTTCTGGCATCAAAGCATATTGCAGCTGCACTCCATTCGAAATCTCCATTGCATATTTAAATTATATGAATGTTTAAATGCCAGTCACGCACATGCCATATGAAATCACGCACATGAGGGCTTGCGCAGCTATATGCTTCGAATAATAAACCAATGAGCAGGTTTCATCAATCTTGCCATGGATACATGCTGCATGCTCGCATATTTGTTTTGACTCACCGTCATAACTGTTGCTACCTGCTCTACCCTTAACGTTTTGTAAAGTAACATATATAGCGTTAATGTGTAGCCCAGATCCACATGCATAATAATAGCTTTTCTGTAGCCTAGGTTGTCTTGACAAGTTTCTGAGCTTCACTGGAGGATGAAAATGTTATGCGGTGAATCACACAAAATGCGTTGAGGTGAAGCATTTTTGCTGTGCAGTGAAGTATACTAAGAAGGGCACTGTCACGGCCGAGGAAGTACACCAGAGGTCTTTATGCAACTTGGAAGATAACGAAGGAACTCAAAAAGAAGTTGTGAACCACGCAGTGTGTGATGGAACGGAAGATGAGAGGTGTAACATTATCATATCTAGCAAGAGAGCAGAGTGGACTTTGGAGAACAAACAGGGGCAGCTGCCGACATTCTAGCTGAAATTCAGCGAAAAAATGTCAGAAGGTTGGATGGTATGATACGAAATTAAGAAATTTGCAGGCGTAAAATGGCTCTCGCAGCTAACTGGAGCTAAATAAAAGAAGCCCTGCAGGGGACATAAAATAGGCTGACTATGATGAAACCTTACATGCGTTGTCTCTAGTCATAGTACAATCCAGTGGTAACTGTACGTTACTCATCAGGCATTCAGAACTGCTATTGATTTGGTTATCTAAGCTTTCAATATTACCGTCTCTGTCTGAATTTCTCCCTTGCGATGACTCATTCACTCGCACCTTCTCTACACATCCGAGTGAAAACAACAATGTAATTATGCAATGAACTACACTATTATAAATTATAATTGTGTGACATATAATTGTCAAGTGGCCTTTATAGTAACATAAGTAATTATGCAGTGAAGCATTGTTGGTGTGCCTTGTAAGCACAGTTAAATACTTTGCATTACTTGTTTAATTTGCAGTGTGTAATCTATGTCTTGCGTGAGATCTGTCTAGATGTAAAGAATTAACGTACTCAAGGTGTGCTGTGAGTAGTTTCTGCAGCCGCAAGCAACATTTACAGAGAACTTTGCCGGCTTCACTGCATCAACTTTTGTTGTGCATTTTGTCTGGAATGTGCTTGGTAGCACACGCTGCAGGTGTACTACGTATACACCTTTTTTAGGAGGGAATCAAACAGCACTGTTGATGAAATAGAGAGAAGGCAACAGACACATGTGTCTGTCATTTTCACCCCATTTTTTCTTTATGATGCTGTTCGATTTCTTCCTCATAAAGAAACTGCACGGCTTAATTCAGTCCATGTAAATGCAGGACAGCCCCATCTTGAAACAGGATACTGTATATTTTTTTTTTTGTAAATCAGGCAGGGCTGCAAAAAAGCTAGAGCTTGACTGAAGCCAAAGACACAGGATGTGTTAGCCCTATTGTGTATCCGAAGATGCTTGGCATAGACACATGCTAAAAAATGATTGGAAGGATTAGTAATAACAATAGGAAATAATTATACTCAGCAGGGCATCAATGCATGCAGTATTGCTCCTCACCTTGGTGCTGGTTTTTATCTGTTTCTCTGTTGATGCAACCACATAATTCTGTTCAACGTAGAAAAAACCCCACTAGCAATTTGTCACTTAGGCCATACTCCCTCCAGGGCTTGTTTCATTGTACTTTTACCGTACAGAAGAAAGTTTGTTTTTCTGTGCTGTTTCATAAAACATGGCTAGACAGACTACACATGCATCCCTGGCATCAACAAAACCATAGAGGAAATTAAGGCATGAATAGCAGTTTATTTTATGGCACACAAGAATGTCACATTCTATTTTGAAGCTGACAGGTATGAGATCGAGGAAACCAACTTTTTTCGTACATAATGTGAACGAATCACAAAATTTGTTTTTACGAGCTCGTTCTGCAAGAAGGCAAGAGTGTAGGTGTGTCAGTGATTTGTGTAGCATGGTAAACAAATAATGGAATAAGACACATTGAAGGCAGGCTTTTTACGAGCCACTTTGTGGTTGTTTTCCAGGAACACATGCTTTCTTAGCACCTTTGCCATACCAAGAATGTAATTCCAGACAAGGCACTCAGTATGTAAGGCTTCAGAAGTATGGGTGCTTTTTAGGTACTGTGGGGACCTCTTCACGGAGAGGACAACAATAAATCTAGCTGCGACAAGATACCGTGTCTGCCATATTTTAAATGACAATGAACCTTCTCCTGCTACCTGCAGCGATATGTGAAGCACGGTACAATTAAAGCACAGCACATATCTTTTACTTTCAGTTCAATACATGTGGCAAGCCAGCTTTCAGAATTGAGTCATTGTAAGACATTGATTTCATATATTAAGCACTCTCGTGCAAAGCAAATAGAAGTATAAATGGGCCAAGCATGCAGCACTGAGACTCTCCAGCCACTCATCAGGAGGCACGCATGTGGAACAAAAAATAATATGTGCATTTTAAAGACACCCTTCTTTGTGCTGGAATTTCATGCATGTAACTATCAGCCATTTTTTTGTTGGTGAGCTAATACTCTTCGTAGGAATCTGGCGGGCAGAGGTAAGGTGGAGCTAACGTTCCTATTTTGCGTGCAACTTTAGTACTCTGTGGGATTTCCTCCTCAAAGGTGGTTGAATACGAGGCTGAGCCAACGCTCGTGCACTTTGGCTGACATAATTTCTTTCTTAAAGGAAGAATCTAGCTTGTCATCTTGCTTTTTCCTCATGGTGTTGACACACTCTGTCTTTCTCACAATTTCTTTTACAGGATGATACCTATAACGTGAACTCAAGGAAACGACACAAGGCACACAAAGAGGAGCTTCCTTGTCCTGAATTCGCGCTACATCATGACATACTAACTAGCCCATACCTCCAGCTTTCTTTTACAGCTCACAAAATTGCCCACATTACATCATGCCGTCATCTTCATGCATGTCACAGCACACCAGACATTTCTGGTGTGCACCAGACATTTCGAGAGACAGAAGTTTCTCGGTGAGGTAGCATTCGAATCCACATACCAATGATTTGAAGATGTGTGTCGTAACCACTCAGCTATCCAGGCATGCTAGTAGAGCATACCATAGCCTTTTATAGTACAGTGTAGGAAGAGGGCGGGAAAGGGAAGTGAGGAACAGGGAAAGAAGGAAGGGAGAGGGTAAAGCATAGCATAGAAAGAATTATAGAGAAGTGCTGAAAGAGAAAGATTCAAGAAGAGAGAGAGAAAGGCGAAGAGAAAAAATTTATGAAAAAAAGACAGGAAAAACAGAGAGAAGAGAGAAAAAGAAATAAAGAAAGGAAAAAAAGTGAAAACTGAAGAGAAACAAAGAAGGCCGCCCAGTTCCGCACTTCCTTCTGGCTTGGCACTACTAGTGCAAATATGCCTTAATTTTTTGTAACCTTGTTTTGATCTTTGAGGGTGCACAATTCTGCTGTGGATGATGTGAAAACAACACATGGGCACTGGTCACAGGGGTCTCAAACACGTGTCCCATGGACGTTTCTTGAGCGACTCAGCCCGCACATGACTGTCTTCATCCTCATCATAAAACAGCTCACACACAAAAGAAGAAGGAAGAACTGTAGAAACAGCGCTAAAAGACGGGACGAAGAAAGGACACAAACCAAGTCGCTGACTAACCAAAAAAATTTTTTGGTTGTTTTTTTTTGTTGTTGTTAGTCAGCACCGTGGTTTGTGTCCTTTCTTCGTCCCGTCTTTTAGCGCTGTTTCTACAGTTAATCTTGAATGAACCAGGCCAAATGCGTACCTCATTGAAGGAAGAACTCATGACACGAGTGCTTCCTTCTTTTGTATTTGTGTGTGTGTGCACTGTTTTATGATGAAGTTCGACCAACTCGCCCAGATAGCTACCTTGCTCTTGTCTTCATCTGATATTTTACCCTAATTAAAAAGTCAGCTCTCTGATTGAGGATGACTAATGAGCACCTGTGATTGACCACGAGGATCGTCTCTACACGAGAAGTTAATGTGGACATTTCTTCTCGCATCACAGCTAAGCTTTGCAAGGTATCAAGCCAGCGTGTTTAGAACTTCAGCAGTTATTTTGTATTTCGCAAGGACGAAAGTTGTGTGACCTTGCTAAATGGTACTCACACAATTTCCTCGCCTGTTGCACCTAATAACGCTTTGTTTGGGTAAGCTACACAGACGTGACTGGTCTCAAGCATTTGTTCCTGGAGCACTCCATGCAGACAAAACAACAACGTGGAGTAAAAGATTTTTATTTTGTAGTTTTAGCCATTCTGAAAGTCGATATCGTCATCTTTCTCGAATCTTGATGACAAATCTCCTTCAGAGATGACCCATATATGAGATATGGGAAAAGGCTTGCTACTACTACTAGTTGTTCTTGGGGGAGAAAGGAAAAGGGCGCTAATTTCTGTCTGCCCATTGGCGACACGGCTAAGCGCCCTGTAGGGGTAGGGGTAAGGTGGGAATAAAAGAAAAACAGAAAAAAATAGGAAAGGTAGTGATCAGAAGTCGACAGGCGCGATGAAGAGAGGAGAGGACAGGAAAGATTGGGGAGCAGGTCACAGGAGTTCACGGACGGGTCCACGATTCAGCCAGGGGCACAATGCACGTCGGTGACGAGGCGGCGAAGGCCCCGCCGATGAGAGGCGCACGGCATGGCAGTCGAGGTAGCCGTCACGGTGCGCCGACGGCGAGAGGCACGAGCGCGTCCTGTAGGGCGAGCGGGGCATCGCGGGCGACACGTCCGTCTCTCGTGAAATCCTCCGAGCAACTAAAGGCTTGCTTTTAAGTGACGATACTTGACATTTTGCCTCCCCCCCTCCAAATGAAGTGTTGAAGTTTATACAGATGAAGTAAATACAGATCGATTGCAAACACTGCATGGTCCCTTAGCCGAAGGCTAGTATTGGGGCCATTTACAAACATGTAATTACCAAAATGTAAATTTACGGACATGTAATTGATAGTTTCGATCGTCAATGACAATACAAAAAATTAGCAATAGCAGCAAAAAAAAGGAAAAAAAAAATATAACAGACAGAATATATAGTAGAACAAAGAGACAGGTCATTTTTAACTTAAGTGTGGTAAGCATAACAGTGAGAGAGAGAAAAAGCAAGAAAAAAAATCATATGTATGTATCTACAAGTTGTGCCCGTGACATAAGTGTCTATACATGCCCGGATGACATCTGCTGTAAACTGAATTTTTTTAACCAGAGTGAAACGTTCTTGCTTTGTTTTCTCTCAAGTGGTACGTCGTTCCGTATTTTTATACCAACAATAACTTCCACTAGTCTCTAGCCATATAAATTTCTAGCCAATGGTATATTAAAGTTGCCAATTTTTTTTGTTTCTTGTTGGACGATTGGGCACATGCAATATTGGTATGTTCAAGAGATAGTTGTCCTTAATTATACTACTAATGCACTTCGCCATACTTATTTTGCGTAAGAAATAGAATGGTATGATTTGTAGTTTAGCAAAGATTGGTTTACTTGCTTCACTTCCCCGCGAGAAATTATTAGATCGGATGGCTCGTTTCTGTAGACGTTGAATAGGTTCTAGGTACACATTGAATGTCCATGCCCATGACTCAATACAGTACGTTAGGTGAGATTGGAAAAATGAAAAATACAAGGTGCGGAGAATGTTCCTTGGAAAATGTTCCCCTGCCTGAAAGAGCAAAACAACCAGATGCCAACTTTGAACAAAGCGCTTTCATGTGACGTTGCCAATTTAGATGGTGATCGAGAATAACGCCAAGATAGGTATATCAGTAAGTGAGTTCGAGTGGGCATTGATTTATATGCAGTGGGACAGAGCCATTACAGATAATTTTTGAACGTGAGTGGAAAGCGGTATATTTAGTTTTTGTAGTATTAATGGTTAGTTTATTGGCAACGAACCATTCGGAAACAATAGCAAGCTCGATTTGGGCTTCTTCCTCTAGTTCCTTCATGTTGTCACCTGTAATTATCAAAGCGGTGTCATCAGCGTACATTGATATATCAGCGAATTGTAAAGTTTGGGGCAAGTCATTTGTATAAACTGTGAAAAACAGGGGACCAAGTACTGAACCCTGCGGTACTCTTGTACTAAGATGCTGAGGGCATGACATTATGTTATATGTACGATTTGATTTCGATTACCAAAATAACTGGGAAAAAAATCAAGTTCACTGTTGCAAAACCCATAAGCACAACTTATTTAGTGAGATGCCATGATCGACAGTGTGGAAAGCCTTTTTTAAATCAAGAAAAATAACTGCCACTAGTTGGTTATTATGAAGAGCAGTGTTTATTGTCTGTGTTAATGAATGTCTGCACTGGCCCGGCCTTTGCAGGACTAAATTTTGTAACTGCGGCCCGCTAGCTCAGACGAGTTTGAGACTTCTGGTTTGCTTCTAATGGTGAGCTTTCTTATAAAGTTGGTTGCAAGATGGTGCTGTGGTGTGTATTTCTTCTTGTGTTCTCGTTTTTTCGTGCTGTCCATTTTAACATGTATAAAATGCATCCATGTGCAGACTTAAAACTGCTCAGCATGACAGTTGATAAGCAACACAGGTGACACGAGGACAAGCGCAGACTTCCAACTGAAATTTAACACAACACAATATATAGCCTACACCCAAGATAAGAACAACATGCTTATGCTAGAAACAAATAACATGAAGTGAAGGATGATAGTGCAGTGTAAATATAAAAAAACAACTAAGGCAGAATACCACATGATGATGAATGCAGGTAAGCGAGTTCTTTATCAGATAGGAATATTGTAGGTTTACCGACACAGCTTCCTTTAGCTATTCTTACAACATCAATGCCATCATGAAGGTGAGCTGCAAAAGCTTGTTTTCTAATGCTAATGTCACACGGCCACCACCGAACTCCGTTTATCTCCGTTCCGCATTGAACTCCTTAATGGAGCTTAACCAGAATGGAGTTGTGGCTGTGCTACACGGCTCGGTGCAAGCTTTCAACGGTTGCCGCATGGGGCAGAAACAGCGCTGCTGCGCTCGTCGAAACGTCCAATTTTTTGCCTGTGTAGTCGCCTTTAAAGCAGCAAAAACGTGTTTTTGCGTGTTGATGAAGTGCTCGGAATCACCATTGCTGTCACAGTGCTTGTGCGTGCGCCTCACACGTGCAGAAACAAATATGGCGCGACGCTTCACAGCGGCGGCTTGGCGAGGCGTTGGTGTGGAGAGTACAAGCGCTGATGTCCGAAACAATACAACTAAAACTTACACTACGGGGCGTGAAATGCTACGCAAAAAAGAGCAAAATTATAATTGAGCTCATTAGGACGATTTTGCTAGTGCGGTTTTCAGCGTAGCAGTAGCTGGCTGGGAACGAGAGTACTCCATCGAGCCGAAATGGTCATTACCGAACTCCCTCCACCAAAAGCTCCATTTAACTTCCTCAGCGAAATGGTGACCGTGTGACATGAACCCCATCTCCCTCGAGGAAAAGACGATCGAGTTAAACGGAGTTCACGGGTGCCCGTGTGACAGGGGCATTAAACAGAGACTGGCAACTACATTCTGAACAATGAGAAGCCAAAAAACCATCCCTATCCACGTTTTCTACTTTTTGAAAATGTTTCTGTAATGGTATATTTAGGCATCTACCTCTTTGACCAATGTAGCTGTGTTCACAGGACAAAGACACGCTGTAAACGACGCCTATTATGCAGTCAACAAACTTTTTACAGTGCATAACTTGGCAATGGCTCGAAGGTCCTTCTACGGCTCTAGTTCGAACACATAACTGAGATTGCTTATTCGGTGCTTTGGTCAAACAGGCAGCTTCCTAAGCATATGATTACAGTGGCAAAAAGTAAAAAATATGGGTAGCAACGTTATGGATAGAGAAGTTTTTATGGCTTCTCATTATTACAAATACGGTTGCCAGCCTCTGTTCGAGAAAACACGAGTTCTTGTGGCTCACCCTCATGATGGCACCAGCAACCTTCATTATTCTTATCTGATAAAGAACTGGCTTATCTGGATTCATTAGCATGTGCTGTACCGCCTTTGTTGTTTTTTTTACGGTCTCACTGTGCTTTCATGCTTGACCTCTTTTTTTTTTTTTAGCATAAGCATGTTGTTTTAATCTTGGGTGTAGGCAATATATTTGAAAGTTGTGATAAATTTCAGTTGGATGTCAGCGCTAGTCCTCGCCTCACCAGCGTTGCTGTCTACTTTCGCGTTGAGCAGTTTTAAGTATGGAATACCAACTAGCCCGCTACCACACGTTGCTCCATGCGTAGAACCCGTGGGGTGCGAGCCGCATGCTCTTACGAGCAACGTGATGGTGACGAAGTCGAACGTTTTGACACATAGAACTATCGATCGTGTAGCCGTGGATGTGAATAGTGAGGCTTGCGCATGTAGTGACCAATACGGGTGTCACATAGGCACTTTCTATTGAAATCGAAATTCTGGACCGTGACTGACTCGCCTCCGCATCTAGCGCAAATAAGTAAATCGCGATTAGCAAACTTGGACTGGATCGACATCGAAATTACATCGTGTGATGCCCATACTATGAAATCGAGGCTGGTCAGTGGCTTTTCTGAACGACGAAGTGGTTCAAGTACCGTGCATTTAACAGCTAAGCCACGGCGAGTTCGATGCCATTACGCCTATAAAATTAAGCTTTCGACGAATATGCGCAAAAGCACAACGCGAAGCAGGTTGCCGAGCGGGTAAGAACGGCCGTGCAACGCACAAAACAAACTTCCCTAGAAATGTGCACAACTACGGACTACCACAATGCTACCACCGTCCACGTACCGCACGAAAACAGATCAAATATGAATCGCAAAGAACACCGAAAAGGTTCATGAGAGCCCTAGACATCGTAGTGACCACGCAAGCTCAGGCGAACCACAGTACCGGTTCCGAACACACTGATGCGAACACAATCCAACTATTCACGTTCAAAAAGCACACTGGCAAACGACAAGCACAATCACAGCGTCCGCGCCCACCACACAAACACCGCGCCGATCACAAATACGCAAGAAAACATCCCCAAGCGCCCACAGGTTGCCTGAACCGGCGATGTAAACTTTCAACGAAAAGCCACAATCTTTCACAAATCCAAGCCAAGTTGCGTGAAAATAGCGTTTCCTTATTCTGACCCGGGCCAGAATAGGCAGTGTCTCGTACGCCCAGGGCGCACGAGACAAAATGTGGCAAAAGCGTTCGGCGCACCCATATAGCCGCTTAAAACTGGCTTGACTTGGCTTGAAGTGTATAAATAGGTGGCGGCAGAGTAGCGTTAAGGCCCTTCAGCTACCGTAGTTCAGGCCCGTTTGTGTGGCTTGCGTGGTAGGCGTTGGCAGAGGAGGCACTCTACTGTACTGGTGTTGGTTTTGAGTTTTGAGTTAAATGTTAAAGAACCGCGTCTGACCGTGGGAGTGGAGTGACATACCCATAGGGCCAATGGGGACGTTTTTCCGCTTCCGGCGACGGTGGCGGTTCCTGGGAGCGGCGGGGATTGACTGGATTTTGGATTTCTGCTGGAGGCGAGCCAATCCGAAAGGAAAAAATCCAATATGGCCGCGCCCGTTCGCGGTCGCTTCCTCGCTCGTGGTGCCACCGGCCCCGCGGCCGCGACGTCGGTTCGAGCGTTTGCGCACTAATTGCTACTGCACTGTCTTCTCTCTTTATTGCCGATGTACGTACGTAATGTGTGCAGTTGTTTTTCTGCTTCGTTGTAGCCTCTGTGGTAGCATGGCGAATGGTGGCGAGCGGCGCCGTCGCAGCTGCATAGCAGCCGCTTTCGGCGCTCGCTCGAGAAGCAAAAAGCGCATATAACTTTCTTCACATGACATTTTATTGAAGGAAACGTAAATTGCTGCACGTTTAGGCAATATTTAGGCTATAATATCGGTAACAATAACAAAAGAAAACGAAAAAGATTCGAAATACTGCTGTGGTAAAACCTGAATACAGGAATGCGTACATCGAGCACGCGTACAATATAAATAGGATACGAAAACGCATAATACAGCATAATACAATCACATAAGCATGGTAAGCATATAAAGTGCTACATCAGCGTAAATAAGTGTACACATACGAGTTGTACAGATTATGACTAGCAGCATGAAGCGAAACAATCCCGCGCATTGAAATATATCATAACAAAACAAGTTGTTCGAATGGTTGGTGCATACTGTGCAAAAGATAATGACGCAACGCAAGCCGAAGAAAACAAGGGGTATAGGAAAAACACCCTTTCCTGTACTTTTTTTTTATTGCCCTGCGTTGTGTCACTCCCTTTTGCACATACACACACACACACACATACTTTTGCATATATGTACACAGAAAGTGCACCTAACAGTCATAGCCTTTGGCTCATGTAGACGAACCCATGGAGCATAAGTAGATCAATGTCATAATATGCTGCAGTGCTACAGCATATTATTTTGTAAAAGCAGTGAGACAAATCTACCGTTTGGCTCAGCTATCCCTGATCATGTTTTCCTCCAGGTAAATGTGTTGCAGGCAAGCTCACGTGATGTGAACAAGACACGCGATGCTTTAATTTTCAAGTAATAAAGGGAGAAAAACGCAACGAAGAATGGTCTAGACTCAGTTGCAGAGGTGACCTTTGAAATTTGTGGAAACATTGTGGTTGTGATTGGTGAACAACAGGAATGATCACAGGTCATTAGTCAAGTTGGAAGTGGTGCGAAATACTCAAGGTAACATGAAATATACACGAAGATAAGCATCTTATCAAAGAAATAAGTAGAGTAAAGTGCAAAGTTGAACGCAGCTTCCCTATTATTTTTCTACCAGGTATCATGTTGGATCCATCACAATGTCAGAAGATTTTCTGAGCAGTACTTAAATTGCAGATGGGGAACGCTGCACAGTTTCATCATAATGTGTCATTAACTAGAACTGCATCGCTTGTCATTCGTTGGTTCAGGAAGTGGAATGTCGGAGTTTGCAGAGTTTAGTTAAACAAGAAACACAGTTGCTCTACACAAACAGTACGTTGTGAATAGTTTCAGTGAGTATGGATGCATGCTTCTATTTCAAACTAACATGCATGTCAACCGAGTCGCAGCTTCTGCACAAACCCCTCTGGAATCCTCACAGAGCTGAGCACTTCATCAATGTATCTTTTATGCCTGTGAATAGCTGACACCATCAGTTCTTTGCAGTGGCACAACAGTCATGACCAGAGGTTTGTAATTGAAAAGTGACAGAGCCCCTGGGTGCTGAAAATCTTTTGGACTTGGCGAGCACCTGAATTCATGCATGCTTCAACCTTCGTGGCCCGTCACAGTGGTCTAGTGGTTACGGTGCTCAACTGCTGGCCCGAACGTAGTGGGATTGAATCCCGGCTGCATATCAATGGATGCAATACGCTTGAGGCCCATCTGCCTAGATTTAGGTGCACGTTAAAAAAACGCCAGGTGCTCAAAATATTTGAAGTGCTCCACTACTGCATGCCTCATATTCGTATCATGGTTTTTGGACATAAAACCTCCACATTTTTTATTAATCAACCTATTTTTGCAACGTTCATTGTGAATTAATCACACTGTTACTGTTTGTAAAGACTGCTTCAGTGTAAAACGAGTCGTCAGTATTATATAAATTTTGGCATTTTTTGGGAGGCTGGATGTTTGATTGCCTTCCAAACCATGTCAAGCAAACAGAAAGAAAGCAGAACGAGCAGGGTTTTCCAGTGCATTTTGGGAAGTGTTGGCATTTCCCAATACTAAAGCAATCCAGAACCTCTGGTTGTAATACTCATGCTGATAGGGGCACACAAGGCTCCAAAAAAAAAGTTAGTCGGTTAAACTTGTATAATACAAAAGTAACGCAGCAGGAGCAAAAGTAGTCAATGCATTACATACAACCACAGCAGAATTATAAATACACATATATAAATATATACCCACATAAAATATACATATATACATAAAAATACGTACATATACACATAAAAAAAGAAATAGTGCAACACATCTAAAAAATGGATAGGAAATGGGTGCAGAAGGCTGCACTGGAAATCCAATTTACATAATCATGTTCTAGAAAGGCACAGGATAAATTTAGCCTGCTACTTTACGTTATTGCTGGCAGAAGCACTGTGCCTCGACTTTGTTTCTCGTGTGTTTTTGTTTACAAATGTAATGTGCCAATGTAGCCTTGTGCGGCAGAATATTAAGAAATTTCTCAGTGCAGCCAACTGAACAGAAAATAGCTTGCCGGATTGGCATCCTTTCCACCAGATTTTTGCACACATTGGAAAAATGTGCACAATAGTTGATTTCATGTCTGAAGGCCGAATCTATTTCCTTTATGTAATTCAGACACGATTCAGAGGTTACTGCAATGGAACCGAGGAGTTTCTCGGGTACACCACTTTCCTTGAGTAGTGCAAAGAATTGGTGTCGTCCATGGAGAGAGCCTCCATCCACTTCAAGGAGTGTTCTCTCACATATGCACTCACTAGTCCTCAGTTCAAGAAAGCTGTTCACAAGAGTACCAGCGACATGGTACACAACATTTTCATACACCATGTCGGTCGCATCTTGTGAAGATGCCTGCACATCAGATGAATCAGAGGCCTGCTGCGTGCTGTGGCTTGTGGTTGGTGTGCTGCTATAGTTGACAACAATGCAGATGCACTCTCCAAGTTGTTGAGGAAAGCAATTGTTGTCACCTCACAGTTTCCTTGAGAAAGCTTGAAGAGCTTGCCAATCCAAATATGTTTTAGAGCCGCCACGAATTGGTACACATTTGGTGTCTTATTGCAGCCATGTTTTTGACAAATGATTCCAAAAAAGTTTTCTAGGGGATCTTGCTGCAATCAACGTGTGAAAAGATGAGTGAAATCAAAGTCCTCTTTTAAACCAGTCCACAGCAACAACAAGGCTTTGATTCTAATCTGCCAACCTTTAACAGTGCGCGGCTACTTGTCCCGAGGACTACCAAAGTGCCATTGGGCAATCCAACTGATGCATGACTCAAGGGAAGCACGGTGTTCTGACCCATCAATCATTGCATACCGCAACTTATCATCCTGATTTTTTGGGGTCGAACTGTTCTGGCTGTCAAAAATCTTATCCATTCTTTCTGTGAACAGAGCTGTAAATTTAGCATCAAGAGGAAGCTCTTGAATGGCAATGAGAGTGGGGAGTGCCACAGAGACAGATTCACTGAATACTTGTGTGGCATACTTCACTCTTATGTCAGCCACGGCCGCTGGATGAAAAAGCGCACTTTTTTCCAGCGGCCGTGTGTCAGCAAAGGGCATCTTGTAGATATGTTGCTCTTTGAGCTTCCTTAGCAATCTTTCTTTTTTAGATGTTCAGTTGGTGTGTTAGAGGCGTGATTTGCGAGTATTTTTGTAAAAGGTTTCAATGTACGCCCAGTCAACAACCTCGGAGCCAATCGTGAGCTTGTGTTTTCTGAAATTATTCCGCGTGCATTTTATCAGGTGTGGGATGTCAAACATGAAGTATAGTTTGCAGTTGTTGACAGTAAAACATGGTTCATGAAGAGAATGGATCAGCATTCTTGACAGGCTGACATTGTTTGACCCTTGATCATAGATGACCACTTTTACCAAAAGACCTTTTTTTTTCAAGCTGCATAATTACATCTAATAGCAGCTTGTGCATTGCAAGAGCTGACGTTGCATTGCGGGACACTGCAAAGGCTACTGGCTGCATCCAAATTCTCCATATGCCAGACACAGCCATTAGAATGGCTGCATTTGCCACACGAGAAGTCCTTGTGTTTCCATCATATGTGTAGCCAATCACTATATCTTTTGATTGATCGTACATCAAATGTCTTTTCAAGGCTATTTAATCGAATAAAAGACAGCATGCTTTGTCTTGCAGAGGCCAAGCTTTAATGATTGATTCTATTGCATCCATAGCACCTGCAATGATACCAGGTGTCATTGGGATGTCTGCCAGCCAGCACCTGGGTGTCCGCACATGTGGCAAGTGAAGCATTTCTCTGAGGAAGCGTGAATTGAGAGTGAATTGTTTCATCCATTTGGACCAATGTTTTTTTTTTGGGGGAATGTACCAAGCCTGATTCGTGCTTTAAGCAGTTCAAAAAAGGTCCTTTGACAAATCCGGTTCAAGCTTGTTTAAAACCTCCTGCTGCGTTACTCGCCTCGCCTCGTCCCTTTTTTTCATCTGACCGACTGCCTTGCGGTACCTTTCACTTCGTGAGTGAAGTGTTAGCAGCTTCTTTTTGGTGCGAAGGGTGTGCACAGAGCTGCGTTTTCTTCGCCCACTTTCTTGGCGTTTCTTGCATCTGCTCCGCGCTGCTGCCCTCCTTGGAAAATTGGAGGCCGCTCGGACTAGGCTCAGCTGAAAAAAAAAAGACACGGAAGAATGCGAAGGTATAGGCTTTCATCAGTCTTGTAGAGAAAAAAAAATCACGATTAAGCTATCAGGGCGCAATCACAGGGCTACTAACATACGGACCACTATGTGCTGCCATGCCATTTTTCATTGGAAGCAATGTGTATTCTGCGACTGAGACAGGAATCATAATTGATTTATACATTCCAAGCATTTTATCTTCAAAGAATCATCCATGATTAAGGAAATATCACAAAGCATTGCAAAAATGAACATTTCATGAAATGCTGAACAGAGGCAATGACATTTACAAAGTGGAGGATTTTGAATTATTCATCTCATAAATAGCTATCTGGGCTGCATAAGCCGCAATTACATGAATGCACACCTTGATTGTGCATCATATTCCGCTGGCCTATCTCGCAGAGCTACGCTCATCACAACAAATCGGACAGCACAATTTTCAGTGTGAACTATGTAGGTCCAACTGCACCCACCTTATATTTGAAATATAAATAATTGCGTGAACCAAATCACGGGTTGCAGGTCCTGAACTATATGTATGGTTTTGTCAACACTATAGGTTGTGACAATATTACACAGGCTTAGGTGTCCATATCTACTAGGAAAACATCAAGACTACTGGTCGATGCTTCCTTATGCAGATGCAGGATGTGTACTTTGCAATAATTCTCTCTCTCACTTTTTGCACTTACCATCACTTGGTGAAACCTGTGACGGTGGTGTGGGCCTTCTTGTGGTTGTGCTTGGCGAAGCGGCTGTTGAAAAAGAAATAAATATGCTATAAAAGGCTGGCAAGCAGGTATTTTAATACCCTCACTTTGCATTGCACGTGTGAATACTGAGCAACAGACTTATGGAGCAATTTTCACATGTGCCTGAGGAAAACTACTCAGTGTTTTCATCTCTATGGAATGAGCTCAACAAAGAAAGCACTGAGTCTATGCACTGATGTAGAAAAAGAAAAGATATCTATACCACGCAACAAAGTTTTCTTGCAGGGAGGTTGGTTTGTTGTGAACTCATACCGAGCTCCACAAACACTAGAGGAGTAAGGACGGAAACAGGACAGAGTACAAACTATTTATACTGTGAGATGCCAAAAGCCATTTTCGCTGCTCTATCTCCCTGTTTCTTCATTTTGCGTTTGTGCAGCATGCTATCAGTTCATCCATACCATGTAAACAGTGCACTCAGACATTCTTACTGGAAAGCATGCAAAATGATACTCTATGAGTGCAAGCAAACAACATTTTTTTCCCCTAGAGTACATTTCCTGCATTTAAGTTTTACGTACAGCAATTGTTCTCATAGCACTGGTAATTGAAAAACAGCTGTGGCATTTCTACCTACTGTTCTAATTTCAGAGAACAATCTGCTCGAGTGTGCAAGTGTAGAATACAAAATAGTACCGCTCTTTGTTTTTATTTTTTGCAAGCTATTCGTGCAGTATTACAGTGGCACCACCAACCAAATATTCTGTACCCTTTCATTCCAAGCAGAAAGGTGAAACAGATCCTTGTTCGGTACACCTACCTTCCACACTAGGGGGGCAGTCTCAGCAGCAGGGACGGCAACTCGCTTGCAGTAAACTGGCTGTCTGCAATTAAAGTACTCGAACTTAGTCACGCTACGGTGAAAAAACAGCTGGTAGAGTAAATACACTTGCAAGCTTTTAAAGGCATGGCACTAAGCTTAATAAATGTGCTTGCTTTTAATCTCCACTAAATTATAATTACAGATAATTACATATATCCCGACAATATTCTCTGAATTAAAACTTGATATATGAAACACAACTCGATCGAGTTCTTGTTTTTCCACTGCTTTTGCGAGTCGAAACGATATTGAAAGCTTATAAGGAATTATGGTGTGTAAACGCTAAGCGCAAACAGCGCATTGAAAAAAAAATACAGAAAAGTGAAAGGGTGGCGGTGGGGATGGGTCCAGATTAGAGAGGGGAAAAAAAAAGTGGCCCCGCGCGATAAGCGCGGCCTGTTTCATGAACATCCAAAACCGAGCTTGGCCATGCCTTCGCCCGTTGGAAGCATCACGAGGGAGTAATGAAGAGATAAGCGAAACTGTTTCCGGTAGCTTCCCGAGAGCGAAAAGGGGCAGGTGGGTATCACGCTTGGTTCAAGGTCCCCCGTCGAGCAGCGCGGCAAGGTACGCCGAAGGGAAGGAATGCGGACAATTTACGGCGACAAAAATCCGAGCAGGCGGTCGGTGTGTAAACAGACACACAGATGAGGAACGCGGTGGTTTTCACTTGTGCAACACCGCAGCACACATTCGAATCTGAGGGCAGTGTCCCGAGTTCGCTACTGGGGCCTCCGCAATAACTTTGCGAGCGATACTTTCGTCGGCTGCGAGCACCACCCATAAACTACACGGACATGATGTATACGCACGCATTAAAGCGCTTAAAAAAACAGCTGCAGCGAGCACAACAACTATCCCACTCCGTTAATGTTACTAGCACGCATAAGTTAAAGTAACACGTAACAAAACACCCTGAAGACACGGTTGCATGACACGGTAATCCGAATTGGTTAGATTTCATGAGATAGTAGAGGTAACGTCAGGCAGTGAGGCACGCACATATATACTAACGTGAGCAACCATAACTAGCGAACAGCTCCGCTTTTGAGAGGTGACGCGCGTCGAGCCACAAACTGCAGCCCGCCCACTAATTTTAACTTATTATCGTAACCATTTCTCAAACAGATAGCTGCAGCAACGAATGGCAGCAAGAAAACTCGCTGTTCATTCAGCAGTTTCAAATCATAACGGTCAACGACAGTCAAATCAAAACTTTGCGAACATCTTGGGAAATATATAATAGTGAAAGTATAAATACCTGTGATCAGCAGGGATTCTGAAGAAGTGTTCGCCTTCATTCCCCGAGGAATCGCACCATTTCACGCCGCAGTAAAGGTGCGACATCGCTGCTCCTCGCTGCGGTGGTAAAGTTTGCGTTTCTATGCGCTCTCGTGCTTGCTTGCGCGACGTCTGCTTGTGCGCTGCGCAGGCGTGATGGCGGCGGTACCTAGCGGAGCCACGCACAGTCATGTTTACAAAACTTCTTTAAAACTTTGCCTTGTAATACGCGTGGCTGGTTATAGTTTAATGCAGAAGCACGTTTTTATTTACTACTGTGTACTACCGTGGCCGCGTTATTTTATTTTAATTAGGCTTACTGAGGCCTTCAATCCCCGCCCGTACCAGGTTCGCTGCAATCGTTTCGACGGTAGCGACGCCCCATGGCTCGGACGCCAAACTGCCATCATGCCTTGGGCCGTGGGGATGTGGTCGCGTTGTGTGTGTTGTAGAAGTCGTTGCGAGTCGTTGCCGCTTTTGTTCCCGCGATCTCCCCGTGTTCAGTGGACCACTTCCAAATCTATAAGCAATGATAACGAACTGTACGAGCATGAGATAAAGGCCATGTGTTACGTGATTTGTGAATGTCTGTTTGACGCACACCTTGTACTGTGGCGTACGTGTATGTGTGGTAAGTGCGTGCTTTGCGTGGATCGATCGCTTACAGTTGGAAAGTCATTTGGGCGAAGTGTACTTGAACCATCACTTTTATTTAAGTTCCGTTTTGCGTAACTGTGCGAGACAGATACGGAATGCACAAGTTGGAAGCGACGGGATGTGAGAAGGCGTTGCTGTCACCGATGATGACAATCGGTTTTCTGAGCAGTGTCTATTTACGTAGGTGCATGCAAATGTACAAGGAAGTAAAACGGAAAATTTATTGCTGGGAGCTCTAGTATTGTTCAGCTTAAATTGCCGAACCCTAGACGTCTTTCTAAACGTTAACATTGCCGCAGCACAGCCGTGTCATGCGGCAAAGCGCGCGCAGAGTTTTGCGGTAAAGCATACTTAGTGCGCGCGCGCGCGTGTGTGTGCAAAACGGAAATCCAGCGCTGTCATTAGGACTCGTGTGTGTGCCTTAATTATACACGCGCCGTCCCCTGCTTCATTAGTGGCGATGCGGCGGACAGCACCGCCACCTTTGGAATGAGCCTATAACAATTTACCCTGTAAAAAAAACATTTTGTGGCAAGCGATTGGCAGTAAGCTTCTGGTTCATTGTATAAATAGTTCAAAATTGTTGAATGGCCCCTTTAAATAAATGCAAAATACCTGTGATAGACTCCAGTGGTACTCCATATTTTGCGCCTTCACGTATAAACTCCGAACTGAAACTGATAATTAAGGAAACGTACACTCAGGCATAGGCGATGAGCAACTTTTTGAAAAGCAGTGGCTTATGGTTCACTTTATCGAGTTTTTTCGAGTAATCAAGATAAATAGCTATTAAAGAATGGTCTAGAATTATAGGTGCAGTTTGTCAAGGAAGCAAGTTTAGCTTTGCAAGCTGCACTCTTGCATTTATAAAAACCATGCTGTGCCAGAACTAAAAGCAAGGTGGTTTCAGCAAACTTATAATGATCTTACATGATAGCACGTGTTCAAACATCTTACAGGGGCTGCTTATTGTTGGCAAGATGGAGTGGTAATTAGGCATATGCCTGTCATCAGGTGTGGAGATGCATCGCATCCCTGCATGATCTTCAAGTCTTAGAATGGCTATGAAGGGGATGCCAAAAATTTCTTGCTGGTATGAGCACGCAGCAGTACTTATTAAAGCATCTGTTTAATGAGGTTAGCACCGGGGCTAGCAGGTATCTTAAATAAACTGGTCACTTTAGTAGCACCCCAAGGTCAATTATCATTGGGTTCACATTTGGAGATTTGGAAGGCCTTGAATTCATCTTGCTCATGAACTACCCGAGGGCAATGCCATCAAATTCCTCAATATCCTGTTCACTTTTCATTCAAACCGCATATGTTGGGCATGCTAGCCACGTATGAAAAGCCTGTCTTACCATATCAATCCGCTCATTCCAAGCTAGTCAAAAGAGGCATCATCACCCATTGTTTTCGTCATGTTTTAAGTAAATAATTTGAGCACAAAATCATGGAAATCAGTCGGATAGATTGTCTAAAGCAGGTTACCCCCTGGACGTTCAAACTTCTGTTGCAGATTGCTTGTTTCGTAAGCTTCGCAGTACTGTGTTGAGAAACGAAGCACCTAGTTGTCATACCCTATCATAAGATTTCGCACAGTCTGAAGAAATTAGCTAAACGTTCCGAAGTGACGGGTAGTTTTTCCAAAGGCTAGCCAAAAGTTGGCTAGCCCTTGTTGCCTTCATTACCACAATGGCAAACCCAAATGATGTGGTAAACGTTTGAGGGATAATGAGACGAATCTGTCCCACTTTTTCTTCTTCAGTAAAAGCGTGCTCCGCAGCTGTTTGTTGCCATCAGAGATATTGTGCTGCTGTGGGTCAGAAGCATTTAGAAAACGAGGAAAAAATATTTCACACGTTTACAACACGTGGTATCGGTGGTGCGTAGAATTTAAATTCGTTTTGCTTTGTAGAAAGTTTTTAAAATTTTCGTTCCATTGCATGCAAAATAACTGAAGTTCTAGATTTATGGAATGTTTCTCCTTTTCTGAATTTTGAGAAAACAAGTTTCAGCATGGAACTATGGATTTTGTTTGATAAGTGTAGCAGTAAATTGGGCAATAATCATGTTGAAGCGTACTTTAACGAAAAATGAAGCAGTTCCTTGCTAATCCTAACTACATAACAGGTACGCATAAATGTGTTTTCAAGATTGAGGGTAACTATTACATCATGAGACAACGTCTTATAACGGAGAAGGCCCTGAAATTCTTTTTTGTCCTTTTTGACCGCTTCGGTACCAGTGGGAATGAAAGTAAAAACTGTGGCTAAGACGTTCCTGCCATTGAGGGCCAAAGAAAAGAATGGTGAGATCGATGCTCTAGACAGTGAGGAAGCGAAACAGAACACCGAGTTTACAATATCTAGGAGAACAGCTAATACCTCATACCTGAATGGATTTCATGAATGCATTTACAGGTATTTCAGTGGCACCCGAATTATGTGGTTTGCCTTGATTCACCGCTGCAATTTGATATATGGGCAGAAATTCAGAAAAAACTGAGGTGCTTGTCCTTATCTACAACAACAGAAGAGACAGGAAGGAGCTAAAGTGGTCAGTGTATGTGAAGAAATAGGTCAGATAGAGCGGCTGGCACAGCACGACTGGCGGTGGTGCACATTGTGTACCACAGCAAAAAAGGAGTTGCACCAGAATTTTTCTTTTTGCACAGTTTCTGAAGTGCCCCTATGTACTACTTGCTTCGAGTCAGTGTCGGCGCCATTGGTTGGGAGCGAAAAATCGTCATCTTGTCCGTGACCGAAAAATTTCAAAAGCTGCAAATAAAATAAATAATAAAAAACTTAGGACCGAGTGAGAATCGAACCCAGACCGTCTGCGTAGGAAGTAGGTGTTCTACCACAAAGCCACGGTGTTGCTTTTTTCTTTCTTTTATGGTATTTGAGCAACGGTGTTGCTCGAAACTGTTACGTTAAAATACACTACATAAATGTCATGTAATGAATGGGGTCTCTTAGCGCATCTAATATTGCGTGGCAGAAGTGTAGAATTGTGTCAGGCGTCAAAAAATGTGAATTGTGCAACGAGTCAATGTTTTAAAGGCTCGCCCATTACAAAGCGTTCAGACAGAGTGGGTGTTAGCCAACCACCCTTTACAAAAGGCACACACATTACTGCGCGTATTCCTCTAAGACCATGTAGACCATGTAGGTCTCTAAGACTATGCATAGGTCGGCAATCTCACTCATGAATCGACTCACTCACACTCACTCAGACTCAGATCGAGCTGTGAGTCTGAGTGAGTCCAGGTGAGTAATATTTGGTGAGTGTAAGCCCAAGTGAGTCCGGTTGAAAAAAATTTGTGCGAGTCTGAGTCCGAGTGAGCCCTAAACGCAAAATATATTTCATGAGTGAGTCTGAGTGAGCTCCACCTTTAATTGCCGACCTATGAGCCTATCCACTCAGCTTTCTGCATTACTATCAGCCTTATATCGGATTACGTTTGTATGTACTCAGATCTGTTCCCACACACCTCAACGCACTAGCGTTCATGCACCATGTCATTGTTTATTGATCAGAGGCGTGAGTGGGGGGGGGGGGGGGGGAGGAGGTGCTATGACCCCCCAACTCTTTCACGGAATTTTCTTAATAGAAATATGTCGTGTGAGTCGCATATTTCATAAAAACCTCCTTACTAGATTGAAACCCCTGAAATCTAGTATTTGAAGGTATAAGACCCAAAGGCATATCGTAGAGCACCCATTATTTGAGATATTGGCATTCAATAGCAATTTACACCATGATCGGAATAGCTCACTTAATGCCAGCGGGCTCATGAGTAGACTCACTAAGGCTCAAGTCAAGCCATGAGTCTGAGTGAATCCAGCTGAGCAAAATGTTGGTGAGTCCGAGTGAGTCTGGTTGAGAAAAAGTTTAGCGAGTCTGAGTTCTCGAAATTGGAGTACGTCTCATTTTATCTGAAAGATGTCGCCAGCCTGTGGTTCCACAACCACAATTCCGAATTCTCCACGTAGGCCGCTTTCAAACCTATGTTTGCAGCAGTTTTTGGTCGCCCTGCAGTACGCAAGCTCCGCGTCGAACAGCCCTCACGCTTCGCACCAAGTGAGTGTCCCACTAGTGAATGCCTTGCTCCTTCACCTCTACAGTATGCACGTATAATATTGTTTTTGCA
The DNA here is from genome assembly GCF_013339695.2 of Rhipicephalus sanguineus. NCBI lineage: Eukaryota > Metazoa > Arthropoda > Arachnida > Ixodida > Ixodidae > Rhipicephalus > Rhipicephalus sanguineus. The sequence goes on from NC_051180.1 coordinate 6,508,621, forward strand.
GTTATCATTCTATCCTGCTTAAAATGAAAATTGTGTAGTTGTGAATTCCTTGCAGCCACAGGAAGGAACTGCAGCTGGTTGATATGAGGGTATGGCAAGGGTTTCAATGCAAAGCCGGTTGTGCAATTTACCGTTCAGAACTGAATTATCATAGCATATTGGAAAACTTAAAGTAAAAGTTTGGGAGAGGCCGGTCTCCAACTGAATGCTATTTATTGACCTTTGTGGTATCTGTGTAGCAATAGCATACATCTGTGTGTGTGTGTGTGCGTGTGCGTGCGTGCGTGTGTGTGTGTGTGTGTGTGTGTGTGTGTGTGTGTGTGTGTGTGAGAGAGAGAGAGAGTAAGGATGATCACCGCCGTAGCTCAGTGGTAGAGCATCGGACGCATTATTCGAAGGTCGCAGGTTTGATCTCTGCCAGCGGCAAGTTATCTTTTCGTCCTCTACTTTCTTCAGACTTTACACTATAATTACTACAAATACCATCCCCTATACTTTACTTGGGTTTCTTGTCTGTTAGTTCTAATTAATGTGTCTAACAAAGAAAAACGAGCGCTTAAATTCCCCTTCTTTTGTTCATAAAATATCTGGATCTTACAATTACTGCAAATCTAACCTGGAACAAGCTTATTAAATATATTTGTGCTTTGGCTGAACGTAAGCCGTGCGTTCTGAGATAACAGTTAAGAACTGCCACGCCTGAAACAAAGCTGATGGCTTATAAAATAGGACTGTGGCCAACTCTAGTATATGCTAGTGTGATCTGAGATATACTCAGTCAAAAGCTAGCTGATGAGCTAGAACAGATCCGACAAATGGCAGCCAGGTTTGTTTATTCGTGCTACCAGAGGGTGCAAGCAGTGAGTGCATTATTTCGCAGGGCTAACCATAAGAAGCTGTCTATGCGCAGAGAAATTGTACGCTTGAAGTTCCAGTACCAACTGTATAGTAAAACACTAAAAGTAGAGATGCTATCTTTTACTTGCACCCTCCAGCTAGAGTGTCACATTATAACAGTCATTCATATGCTATTTTACTCTATACTACAAAAATTCATGAAGGCAAGCCATCGTTTCTGCCCCATGCACTTATAGAATGGAACAAGCGATTGCAGTGTATCTGCTGATTGTCAATCAGCCGAAGTTTTTTAGCGACACTTGGAACTGCAGTCTTTGTACATAGCAATGTATATATCCTTTCTCACCCCCGTGACAGCCTGTGATGGCTTAAAGTATTGTGTGTGTGCATGGGCGTAGGCAGGGGGATGCAAAAGGGGCACTTGCCCCCCTCAAACCACACCGGCACTTGCCCCCCACCCAAGCTATGCCAGCTCTCTCCCCCCACCACCTCCCCCAACCACGATGCAACACGGGTTTGCACCCCCCCAAGGCAAAATTCTGCCGACGCCCATGCGTGTGTGTCTGTGTATGTATCTATATCTATATATATATATATATATATATATATTGTGATGACGAAGAACGACATCGAGTTTTGGGCACGCGGGCAGCTAGAGCAAAGGAGAGATTAGAACAGCTGGCCCAGCGTACGGGCGTTGTCTATTTCTCGTTACAATGTGTGTGTGTGTGTGTATATATATATATATATATATATATATATATATATATATATATATATATATATATATATATATATATATATATATATATATATATATATATGTATATATATACATATATATATACAGTTGAACCCCTTTATAAGGGACAAGAGCTGCTCCCTTATGCATGTCTCTTATAAAGGGGTTCAGCTGTATGTGTGTGTGTGTGTGTGTGTGTCTTTATATATATAGAGACTTATATATGTAGATACATATACATACATTACATTCACAACACAGCGCCTGTCTATTTTATTCATGAAATCATTGTTCCATTCTTGCACTGTTCACAGAAGTATTTAAAACGTCCTCACAGAGACCTCCACAATCGAAGTGCATTTTGTGTGCTCAAGTACATCAGGCAGTCCTGAGGTTGTCCTCAGCATGACCTACAGGACAAGGATATTTGTCATTTCAGGACATCCTGAGGACATTTTGTATTTTCTTAGGAAGTACATATCAGGGAAAGACTGATGCATGAATATTCATTTTTCATGCAGCCTTTTCTGATCTCCAAAAGATCGCGTGACGGCAATATGAGGCAGGGCAGTTGGGACCTTTTCAGAGTAGCTCTAGACTTTTCCATAAATCGCAGTGCCACGTCCTCCTCTGGCAGAGAGGTACAAGGCAATATGGCAGAAGGGAGCGTTGGTCCCTTGAATCACTTGTGACACCAAGCACAGCAATATTTGGTTGTGCAGTGCGTAGTGTGCTTTACACAAACTATGCTTTAATTGTTAGCACTGTTTCATTCATGCAGCTTGAAATACAGTGTGCCTTTTTTAAGCGAAGCTTTTGTTGGCTCAGAAGTGCGGATGTCGTCGGCATTGGTTGTACAAAAAACAACCATCATGAAGGCAATGTATACGGACCTAATTCTTCTCTTGTGCTTCAGGCATTCCAGGATAAGGTGCATGCCCATAAGGAAGATGCGAACATATCTGAGCCATATGAGTCTGAATTGGTTTTTATACCAGAGAAAGAAGGAACCCGGCTGAAAAAACTCGAACTGGTTCTAGGCGGTACCAGCTGGAACCAGTTGAACAGTGTTATGGAACAATTCCAAGCTAGATCAGCTGGAACCAGTTACCTCTGGTCCCAGCTGAAATCAGTTACCAGCTTGTCCCTGCCAGACTTTTTTGGCTTTTGGTCCCAACTTGTACCAGTGTCAACAACTAGCAATGACAGAAGTAACAATGATGCAGCACACACAGTCTAATATTTTCACAGGCATACATATGAATGAGTCAGTTTGAGGACACATACGATGCTGTTGTGGAGGCATACACTTCAGTCTGCGTATGATGCCAGCAGAACTGAAAATTTTGACTTGCAACCAAACCTATTGCAATAAGCAAGCATTGTTTGTGACAGTGTTCTCATTTTTAACCATATGGCAAAGAACCTCTGGTGAAAGAAGTATGGACAGATTACCAAGCCTTAAATTTTATATCTTCTTGTCATGTAACTTAGCTCGTGTTACAATACATGATCAGCGTGTGGTCTCTGAGACAACCTGCATGAGCTAATTTCTTTCCTGTAGTTGAGCTGTATCAATTCCACACTGAATCCAGCTGGGTGCGATTAGCCTTGGATGCAGCTGCTTGTACACAAACAAAGAGGTTCCAGCTAGATCAGCTAGCACAACTGAAAGTTGAGCAAGTTGGTTCGGATTCATGTTTGAAAACAGATCTTCAGCAGGCGTGTTGAAGGTCTGTCTTGAAATGACAAGACATGCAATGTGAAACACAGCAAGCCTTTCGTGCCTTGTGCAGTAGGTGTTGTATATAGACTACCCATATCATGTGCAATGGTCTACATGGGGCAAACTGGAAGGTGCCTTAATACTCACCTAAGAGAACAGCACAGCTCGATCCTTGATCGGCAGGTCTTTCACACACTTAGCCATACACTGCAAGGACTGAGACTTGTGTTCAAAATAACCACAGTGGTGTACAGGCATCTCGGGAAAACTCAGAGGGAAATTACTGAGGGTTTTCACATCAGCCGGGAGGGTTTGAGGTGCATAAGCCATCCCTCTATCAGTTTGCATGATACTGAGATAGGGTACTTACAAAGACACGTGCCAGCGGATGATGTGGTGCTTTAAGCAACCGTCTGTTATCGGCCGTCATGGCGAGGGTTACCGGGATTTCATTATAAGTGCACATTCTAAATAAAATTCACTTGTTAGTAGCGCATTGTCCTGTTTTTATACCTTTGTTTGTGCCTGTCTTTCTGCGTTTTTCAAGCATCGATCAGCTAGTATGTACGTTCGGGCTCCAGGTCACTTGGTTTAATTCTTACAATGGTGGTGCGCGAAAGAAAAATAACACAGGAGAAAGAAACACGACACACGGCACAAATTATCTACTCAGAGTTTATTGAAACAACAAACATATATATGTGGTTAGATGAACGCGTGTTAAA